>NC_088242.1:19505836-19688336 GCF_036934945.1 Oncorhynchus masou masou | reverse complement strand
GGGGTGAGGGAATGTTCATGGCTCTCTCTGTATTTTCTGGTGCTGAATTGGAGTGGAGGTGTGTGTGTTTTTTTGAGGGGGGGGTGACTGACATCTGATGATCTTGTCAGTGTGTCATAGAGCATTTGACAACATTGATCTTATATGAATGTGCCACACACACACACACACACACACACACACACACACACACACACACACACACACACACACATGATTTTAAAAAAGGGAAGAAAAAAGGGTGCAAACACAGAAAAGACGGGGTTGTAAAGAAGCTGAAGCAGCAGCACAAAGCTCCCTCGTCTGCGGTGCAAAGTTATATGAAGGGCATCTGGCAGGCCGAGAGCAGAGAGCAGAGTGACAGCGCG
Organism: Oncorhynchus masou masou; assembly: GCF_036934945.1. NCBI lineage: Eukaryota > Metazoa > Chordata > Actinopteri > Salmoniformes > Salmonidae > Oncorhynchus > Oncorhynchus masou. The sequence goes on along the minus strand of NC_088242.1, from coordinate 19,687,968 downwards.
CGTGATGGCTCCGCCCGATAAACACAAACCGGCAAATGAAAGGCTCTCTGCTCGCCATCATCCCCTGTCACAATGCAATTACTGAACAGACTGATAGCAAGATAGAGGCCCACAGCTAACGGGAATGATAAAAGTATTGACTGATTTGATTGAATGATTAAAATAATGCAGACATAAAATGGAGGGAAAAGAGGATGACTGAGAAAAGGAGGGAGGGGAGGGAGGGAGAGAGAAAGGGAAGATGGAGAGGGAAGGAGAGGGAGCTGTTGAGAATGAGGCTTTGTAGATGAGGCGATGCTTCTGTCTTGTGTGTTTGGAGAGGGAGGAGAGGGAGGGGGAGTGACTAACTCTCTCTAGGGGTCTTTTGCTTTTATTTTGGGTTCTTGTCCTCTTTTTGTCTCATCTTTCACTCTGATTTCTCTCTCTCTCTTTTCAGATTGCCATTTGTGCTGACGTGAAGGAAGTTCTGTTATCAGATGGGAACGAGAAGGCTATTCAGAGTATCCTCCTCTCTCTCACTCCATCAGAGACCCAAACACAGCACTCAGCCCTGGGTCATTAGCAACCCCATAGAGACACTGTGTGTGCGTGAGCGTTTGTGGGCATGTTGGTTGTCTGTATATGTGTGTCTGTGTTTTTTTTTTTTTTTACAAGGTCAGAGAATATTACAGTTGTCTGAGAATGTGAGGGAATGTGCAGTTTCACAAAGACACACTCGGCACTCTGGTGCCCAATATCACTTAGAATCCAGCAAAACCCTTCCATACCATTTCAATCCATCCTTCTACAGTTGTGTTATATGAGTGATTGAAAGTGGTCCGTAAGACCTTGCCCCATTTGAGTGAAATAATTGCATACTATCTCAAAGTATCTCCAAATGCATGTCTTTTCAACTCACTCTCAGGGCCAAAGCCACAATGCTAGATGACTGAGCATTTAATTCAATTAAATCCAATTAAATTCAATAAAGGGGCATTCCATACAAGATTTTCACAAAGATATTTCTAATGTTTTGTATCTTCCTGAAATTAAATCCATAGAAAGGCCATTGGTGGAAGGATGCTTGGCATACCTTCGAAATCTGTATCCAAAATAGTTATTGGGAAAGAACTAATTAAAGTTGAGAAATGTGTGACATTTTAGTCTTACCCAGGCCTCCTTTAAGAAACTACAATGATGGATGACTCTGTAGATGCTAGCAAGCCATTCTAAGTGTCATTTAAATCTGTACAGTGAGCTCTGAAATTTGAGTAGTCTTTAAATGTAAATATCATAAAATGACCCTTAATTAATAGATATATATTGTTATATGTAACTCTACAAGAACATCACATTTCCAGAGTGGGCTCTGTGCTGCATTTGTTAAATGTTATGATAGGATCAGATCCAGGTCGGAGTTGTTGGGGGCATTGTTGTTGAGCAACTGGACTGCTTCATTGATTAATGTGACTTTCCTTCTGTTTGTTTTGCTTGGGGCAACGGAACGGCCTACCCAGAGGTAATGTGTCTCGTGCCCCTTCACCTGTACCCACACTGCCAGCTCCATGCTCTCTCATTGGTTTGCACTGATAGCTCCTTGCACTCTCATTGGTTAGCGCTGTCTACCCACCCTCCCCAGCCCTCTCTTCTCAATTGTACCAGCACGATAAAGAGAAATCTGTGGCTTTTACAAAAGCAGGAAACCTACACACACTAAGCTTGGACAAAATACATGGTTCAGATATAGCTGAAGAACTGCTCACCACAATGAGAAGTCATTGAATATCACGGAGGCAGTAACAATAGCATCGCTGGGCCTCTGATGACGGAAACGTACACAATTCAGAGTTGACTGCAGCTTTGTTTAAAGAGAAAAGAAAGAAGTTGGCGGGAAAGGCAGCCACAGAGATGGACAATCAGCTGTGTTGCCCAATAGGCCGCTTTCACAACATTCACAGGCTTTTTCCCCGAGAGACTATTTTTGTGTAGTCGTTCTCATAATAGAAATAGATGGAATGGTGTGATAAGTGTGAGAAAAGAGAAAGAATGGAGAGAAATAGATGAGCAGATATGGCTATTGAGAGTGGATGAAATAGAATAGGAGTTTCTCTCAATCAACACAAAACATGTACAGTAAGTACCCTCTCAAAGTCGCTTTTTCACGTTCTTAGTGTAAATATGAAGCAACTAGCATATATTATTATTTAACCGGGCCTCGCACGTACACATTGTGCCATACAGCCACATGTACACATTGTGCCATACAGCCGCACGTACACATTGTGCCATACAGCCGCACGTACACATTGTGCCATACAGCCGCACGTACACATTGTGCCATACAGCCGCACGTACACATTGTGCCATACAGCCGCACGTACACATTGTGCCATACAGCCGCACGTACACATTGTGCCATACAGCCGCACGTACACATTGTGCCATACAGCCGCACGTACACATTGTGCCATACAGCCGCACGTACACATTGTGCCATACAGCCGCCGCCACGTACACATTGTGCCATACAGCCGCACGTACACATTGTGCCATACAGCCGCACGTACACATTGTGCCATACAGCCGCACGTACACATTGTGCCATACAGCCGCACGTACACATTGTGCCATACAGCCGCACGTACACATTGTGCCATACAGCCGCACGTACACATTGTGCCATACAGCCGCACGTACACATTGTGCCATACAGCCGCACGTACACATTGTGCCATACAGCCATCCGTACACATTGTGCCATACAGCCGCACGTACACATTGTGCCATACAGCCGCACGTACACATTGTGCCATACAGCCGCACGTACACATTGTGCCATACAGCCGCACGTACACATTGTGCCATACAGCCGCACGTACACATTGTGCCATACAGCCGCACGTACACATTGTGCCATACAGCCGCACGTACACATTGTGCCATACAGCCGCACGTACACATTGTGCCATACAGCCGCACGTACACATTGTGCCATACAGCCGCACGTACACATTGTGCCATACAGCCGCACGTACAATAGACACACGCTCACCAAGCACCCTCACTCCTGACCTTGAATTACAAACAGAAAATTATTTGAAATGTTTCCTCTGTCTGATTCATGAATGTTGGCTGCTTCCCCCCTGTGTGACGACCCAGAAGGACAAATATTTTTCAGCTTACACACCCAGAACAGACAAATAAATGCACTACTAGGAATATGAGTATCTACTTACTGTATAGATGCATGTGTTTATGTGAGAACCTGTTGAATTCTTGAGTGCTTGTTAAGTGTTACTTTATTTCTGAATCCCTGTCGGTTCGAGTACTGTATTTGTGTTAGTGACTGAGAGAGTGTGTACAAGCCTGTTAGGGTTGACCTTCATTTGAATTGACCCCAACCAATCCTGTTACACCACTGTATGTGCATGGCTGTTACAGCTCGTGTGTGTGTGTGTGTGTGTGTGTGTGTGTGTGTGTGTGTGTGTGTGTGTGTGTGTGTGTGTGTGTGTGTGTGTGTGCACCACTTGGCAGTGTGTAGGATGACCTCTCCCCCAGTGCGGTGGTACTGATGAGATTACCCTGTAAGCTCCTCTCCTCCTCAGCCCATGATCCCAGTGTGCTGACTCTCTTACTACTCAGACCTGCCCTGTGTGTGTATGGTGTCTGTCCGAACATTTGTGTGTGTGGTGTCTGTCCCAAACATTTGTGTGTGTGTGTGCATGCATGTGTATGTGTAAGGGCCCATCCCTTTGATCTAGGATTGGCTCTCCATCCATCCAGCAGATACCTCTCCCTCTCGCCCCCCTCCCCCTCTCTTTCCTCTTCGCACTCTAGATTGGATTTGCTACAGCTTTTTGCTGCTTTAAAGACAGATAAATCCTAATTGAATTGCCTCAGCACCGGCCCTCCAGACAGTGTATTAATAGACCGGTTGACATCAATCAGCCTGTGTGTCATAGTGGTGATGTGGTGAGCTCCTCTCAGGCGTAGGCTACAGGTTAAAAGCCTTCTGATTGATCTGCTGGCCTTCATTAAGCCCGGCCCTGCCGTGTCTTGCCCTGCCCTGCCCTGCCCTGCCCTGCCCTGCCCTGCCCTGCCCTGCTCTGTTCAGGTCTGTTCAGGTCTGTTCTATTCTGCTCTTCTATGCTCATTTCTGCTCTGTCCTGTCAAGCATCTGTCAGTCTCTCACTTTGTCCCCGGAGTTCAGGGATGGTGTGTGTGTGCGTGCTTGCGTGCCCACAGCTGATAAGTTACCACCAAAGACCCCAAACCTGCCTAATAAAATTCTAGATCATGTCAGTAGCTGCATGTGACTAATGTTAGTTGTGAACGTGAGATGTTTAGTTGTAACCTTAACCAGGTCACCAGATGTGCGTGGAGTCATCGAGAGAAACAGGCAGGCCGGTGTCTTTGGCTCCACAGATGTTTCCAGCAGGTGAGACGTTTATCTGATAACACCTCCCTCTCTCACACCTCTCAAATCTCTCTATCACTATTACTTTAATGAAATCCATATATGGGTTCAGCTCAATAAATCACCTCAGTTATCATCACTGTGAAACAGTCATTCTTATTCCCATGTAAAATAGACTTTTGAGTGACTAAAATATCACCCATAATATTTTTGGCGGATAGAAATCTAAAAAAAATTAAATAAAATGTAGTAAGTCATTTTTCTCATGGCTTACAACCAGGAATGTTTGAAAAGAGGCTGGCATTGACTGACATCTCTTTGAAACGCCTATGTCAAGAAACTTGGATGCAGTGTTGCAGTAAAATCATCTCAAGCAAATGTGGTGAAACACAAAGCAACTCAAACAACATGGAAATTGCATCAATGATGTCAACATTTTTAAACATCCCCCATTTGGCATGTATTTTGTGATGCCATTCACAGCAGCACTAACTGATGTGTTGACATGACAACTACCTCAGAGTTTTGAACAAACCTTCCCCCCTTTTGGTCCATGCTGGCTGAAGACCTAGCTAGCCGGTAACTAGCTAACACCAGACACAGATGAAGACCTAGCTAGCCGGTAACTAGCTAACACAGACACAGATGAAGACCTAGCTAGCCGGTAACTAGCTAACACCAGACACAGATGAAGACCTAGCTAGCCAGTAACTAGCTACCACCAGACACAGATGAAGACCTAGCTAGCCGGTAACTAGCTAACACCAGACACAGATGAAGACCTAGCTAGCCAGTAACTAGCTAACACCAGACACATATGAAGACCTAGCTAGCCGGTAACTAGCTAACAGCAGACACAGGTGAAGACCTAGCTAGCCGGTAACTAGCTAACACCAGACACAGATGAAGACCTAGCTAGCCGGTAACTAGCTAACAGCAGACACAGATGAAGACCTAGCTAGCCGGTAACTAGCTAACACCAGACACAGGTGAAAGGGAAACATATAAGTATCTTTGCCAGAGATGAATAGTGTAAACTTTTTATTATGCTGAACAAAATTATAAAAGCAACATGCAAAGTCTTGGTCACATGTTTCATGAGCTGAAATAAAAGATCCCAGATATTTTCCATACGCACAAAAAACACATTTCTCAACAAAATAAGTTGCACACCTTTGTTTACATCCCTGTTAGCATTTCTCCTTTGCCAAGATAATCCATCCACCCGACAGTTGTGGCATATTAAGAAGCTGATTAAACAGCCTGATCATTACACAGGTGCACCTTGTGCTGGGGCGATAAAATGCCATTCTAAAATGTGGAGTTTTGTCACACAACACAATGCCACAGATGTGTCAAGTATTGAGGGAGCAAGGACTTTGCAGGCTGATTGCAGGAATGTCCACCTGAGCGGTTGCCAGATAATTTAATGTTCATTTCTCTACCTTAAGCCACCTCCAACTTTGTTTTAAAGATTTTGTCAGTACCTACAACCGGCCTCACAACCGCAGAACGTGTGTAACCCCGCCAGCACAGGACCTCCACATCCAGCTTCTTCACCTGCAGGATCGTCTGAGACCAACTGATGAAACTGGGTTTGCACAAATAAAGAATTTCTACACAAACTGTCAGAAACCCTCTCAAGCTGATCTGCGTGCTCTTCGTCCTCACCAGGGTTTTGACCTGACTGCAGTTTGGCATCGTAACTGACTTCAGTGTATATTTGCTGACACCCTACAGTCAAATGATGTCTCCAGTAGAGTAGGTAACTAGCTATATAAACCACGCCCCTCTGCAAACACGCCTTCTCCGATGTTGGTTACAGGGCGGTACTTATTTAAATTAGGTAAGAGAATATCATGTTACCATTGGTGTATTAAAATGAGAGTGATGTCACCCTATCCCCTTAATAATCCACCTCCTGAATCCAAGTGTTTGACATGGGGGAGGGGACCAGTAACTTTATGATCAAACTTTATCAATGTAGAAGCAACAGTCATTTTTCACACTTTGGTCATCATACTGGTTTCATACAAATATCATCACATTTCATGAAAACATGATTCTGATTGTTCATGACCTTTTAAGGCAAATAGTTACGTCTGGGTTAGGGTTAGCCATGCTTAACTGCTGCTGTTGGGGAATCAGGACTTATTACATGGTTACGGTATGTAAACCTCAAGGTATCACCCGTCCTGATTGAGGTAGAGGTAAAGGAGGTGTGTCTGTGTGTGTAAATTTATCAAAGCAGAACGATTCGGTCTAATTGGATGTCTTCATCCAGAAACCATCAACAGAACCCCCACGTCACCAGTCATTCTGTTGTACCCTGGATACAGGGATAGTTCTAGCTGAAAAACACCATTCATTACCTCCCTAAAAAGTAATTTTGTCGTTCAGCGATCTCACTTACTTGATCCGTCTCCTTCGCTTCCCCTCCTCTACTCTCCCTCCCTCGCTCTTTCCCTTGCTCCCTGCACCTCCTCCCTCCCTCGCTCTTTCTCTTGCTCCCTGCACCTCCTCCCTCCCTCGCTCTTTCTCTTGCTCCCTGCACAACCTCCCTCCCTCGCTCTTTCTCTTGCTCCCTGCACCTCCTCCCTCCCTCGCTCTTTCCCTTGCTCCCTGCACCTCCTCCCTTCCTCACTCTTTCTCTTGCTCCCTGCACCACCTCCCTCCCTCACTCTTTCTCTTGCTCCCTGCAACACCTCCCTCCCTCGCTCTTTCCCTTGCTCCCTGCACCACCTCCCTCCCTCACTCTTTCCATTGCTCCCTGGACCACCTCCCTCCCTCGCTCTTTCCCTTGCTCCCTGCACCACCTCCCTCCCTCGCTCTTTCCCTTGCTCCCTGCACTACATCCCTCCCTCACACTTTCCCTTGCTCCCTGCACCTCTTCCCTCCCTCGCTCTTTCCCTTGCTCCCTGCACCTCCTCCCTCCCTCGCTCTTTCCCTTGCTCCCTGCACCTCCTCCCTTCCTCACTCTTTCTCTTGCTCCCTGCACCACCTCCCTCCCTCAATCTTTCCCTTGCTCCCTGCAACACCTCCCTCCCTCGCTCTTTCCCTTGCTCCCTGCACCACCTCCCTCCCTCACTCTTTCCATTGCTCCCTGCACCACCTCCCTCCCTCGCTCTTTCCCTTGCTCCCTGCACCACCTCCCTCCCTCGCTCTTTCCCTTGCTCCCTGCACTACATCCCTCCCTCGCTCTTTCCCTTGCTCCCTGCACCACCTCCCTCCCTCGCTCTTTCCCTTGCTCCCTGCACTACATCCCTCCCTCACTCTTTCCCTTGCTCCCTGCACTACTTCCCTCCCTCACTCTTTCCCTTGCTCCCTGCACCACCTCCCTCCCTAACTCTTTCCCTTGCTCCCTGCACCACCTCCCTCCCTAACTCTTTCCCTTGCTCCCTGCACCACCTCCCTCCCTCCTCCTCGTGTATTTACACGGGATGATGAAGTGAAAAAGTAAACGTATAATTAGCCTGCATTACTTTGATTGTTTTCTTTTCAGATTAAACCTCCTGTCAGAACGCACGGTTTGAGAGGGGTGAAGGTCGCCCCGCGATTGGATGAGGGGGGATTGCTTTTCTCAAGTCACTGAATAAAAAGCAGGCGCGGGCCCCCTGCCGGGAGATGAGATTGTATTTCCACAAGACATAATTTTTGTTTACTGAGTGTTAATAATGGTTTATTAATAATCCCATTTGGCTGTCTGGGGCCTGGACCCGATCTCTTGAGAGAGAAAGACAGAGAGACAGACAGAGACAGAGAGAAAAAAAAGAGTCAAGTGTTTAACTGGCTGAAGAGATGGGGAGATGGAAAGGAGAAGGAAGGAAGGAAGACGTAGTGACCACAGGCGGGGCGTGGATAGTGTATAGGAGGGGGCTGTCAGGAGCTGGGGCTAGAGACTGTACAATAACATTAATAGCAGGAGCAGCCCTTGCGGTACAATACAGTAGTACTGATGAAGCTCCTGTAGACATGGAGAGTACCTGTCAGTGGTCACAGCAGTCGTAGTACTAGCAGTGGGATTCCTGGGCTGAGACAATCGAGCTGTTGATTTCAGGTGTCATGTCAGATAGGGCTCTCTCTGAGAGGTCTGACGAGGTGTGTTTTACCTCTGTGCACTGAGGCACACACACAGTGGGGGGCGTTGAGACGCCAGGGGACAACACACTGAGAAGGGAAGAAAGGAGGGAGGAAGGGAGCAGGACAAAGGGAAAGGGAGCATAACTTATGTTTAATGGAGAATGAGCATATTTGTACCTGATTGTGTGTCCGTAAACGATAATTAGTTACCCTACAGTATGTTACTCTCCCCTAAGCCCTTTGCCATTCTAAAAATACTCCAGTATCCCTGCACATTTTAAATGTGGTATTGGCACTGACCCTGTATATAGCTTCCTCTCTTATTTCTCATGTTTTCTTTATTATATACAATAGCAGTCAAAATAACACCTATGGAATTATGTAGTAACCAAAAAAGTGTTAGACAAATCCAAATATAGTTGAGATTCTTCAAAGTAGCCACCCTTTGTCTTGATGACAGCTTTGCACACTCTTGGCATTCTTTCAACCAGCTTCACCTGGAATGCTTTTCCAACAGTCTTGAAGGAGTTCCCACATATGCTGAGCACTCGTTGGCTGCTTTTACTTTACTCTGCAGTCCAACTCATCCCAAACCATCTCAATTGGGTTGAGGTCGGGTGATTGTGGAAGCCAGGTCACCTGATGCAGCACTCCATCACTCTCCTTCTTGGTCAAATAGCCCTTACACAGCCTATAGGTGTGTTGGGTCATTGTCCTGTTGAAAAACAAATAATAGTCCCACTCAGTGCAAACCAGGTGGGATGGTGTATCGCTGCAGAATGCTGTGGTAGCCATGCTGGCTAAGTGTGCCTTGAATTCTAAATAAATCACTGACAGTGTCACCAGCAAAGCAGAGAGACTCTTGTTTTGTGGGTACTATTTAATGAATCTGTCAGTTGAGGACTTGTGAGATGTCTGTTTCTCAAACTAGACATTCTAATGTACTTGTCCTCTTGCTCAGTTGTGCACTGGGGTCTCCCACTCTTTCTATTCTGGTTAGAGCCAGTTTGCACTGTTCTGTGAAGGGAGTAGTACACAGCGTTGTACGGGATCTTCAGTTTCTTGACAATTTCTCGCATGGAATAGCCTTCATTTCTCAGAACAAGAATAGACTGACGAGTTTCAGAAGAAAGTGCTTTGTTTCTGGGCATTTTGAGCCTTTACTCGAACCCACAAATGCTGATGCTCCAGATACTCAACTAGTCTCAACTAGTCTTATTGCTGCTTAATCAGAACAACAGTTTTCAGCTGTGCCTACATAATTGCAAAATGGTTTTCTAATGGTCAGTTAGCCTTTTAAATTGATAAACTTGGATTAGCTAACACAACGTGCCATTGGAACACAGGAGTGATGGTTGCTGATAATGGGCCTCTGTCTGCCGTTTCCAGCTACAATATTCATTTACAACATTAACAATGTCTACACTGTATTTCTGATCAATTTGATGTTATTTTAATGGACAAAAAATAGCTTATCTTTCAAAAACAAGGACATTTCTAAGTGACCCCAAATTTTTGAACGATGGTGTATATACTGAACAAAAATATACTGAACAAAACTTTTAACACTACATTCAACAATTTTACTGAGTTACAGTTCATACAAGGAAGTCAGTCATTTGAAATAAATGCATTAGGCCCTAAACTATGGATTCCACATTACTGGGTAGGGGCACAGCCATGCATGGGCCTGGGAGGGCATAGGCCCACCCACTCACAAAAGAGCTTTATTACAGACATAAATACTCTTCAACTTCATCAGCTTTCCGGGTTGCTGGTCTCAGACGATTCCGCAGGTGAAGTAGCTGGATGTGGAGGTCCTGGGCTGGCACGGTTACACGTGGTGTGCGGTTGTGAGGCCGGTTGGACATACTGCCAACTTCTCTAAAATTACATTGGAGGTGGCATATGGTAGAGAAATTAACATTCAACTCCCTGACAACAGCTCTGGTGGACATTCCTGCAGTCAGCATGCCAATTCCATACTCCACCAAAGCTTGAGACATCTGTGGCATTGTGTTCTGTGACCAAAGTCTACATCTTAGAGTGGCCTTTTCTGATCCCCAGCACAAGGTGCACCTGTGTAATGATCATGATGTTTAATCAGCGTTTTCATATGCCACACCTTTCAAGTGGATGGATTATCTTGGCAACGGAGAACTGCTCTCTAACCTGAATGTAAACAAAGTTGTCCACAAAATTGGAGAGAAATAATATTTTTGTCTATATAGATATTTTTTTCAGCTCATGAAACATGGGACCAACACTTTACGTGTTGCGTTTATATTTTGTTCAGTGTATATATATATCTATATTCGTTTTTTAAGGAATTACTTTTATTAGGTATACTATTTTGATATTGATTATTGCACTGTTGTGTAGAGCTTGAAAGTTAAGCATTTCACTGTACTTTTGCATGTGACAATAAAACTTGAACTTCTACCCATCCTACAGAGTGGTCAGGTGGGACTGTGAAACAGATGTCACAGCGCTGGAGGGACACTTTGACATCGTCATGTGCGCAGACTGGTAGGTACAGCCGCCAATGACCCCTGATGCCCCTGGCGAGTTGCAAGCGGGCTCTCGGCTGGGCACACCCACGAAGTTCACAACTTACCCCTCTACACACACACACGTACATACATACTGTACATACATACAGACGTACACACACACCTCGTGGCAGACTGACGTGGCTACTTTATTATTTCTGCTCCTGTGACAGTTATCAGAAGGGCTCCATCAGACAGCCCCTCTCCCCGGGTTATTTCCCCTAGGTTGACTCCGAGAGGCATTTACATTTTGACAAAATTGCCTATTTTTCATGCTTGGCGTCCCAGCAAATGGATGACTTAGGCAAATTGCAAATAATTACGCCTTGGCGAAAAAGAGAGAGAGATGAGGAGAGAGCAAAAGACAGAGAGAGAATGAAAGGGAAAGGGAGTGGGGGAATAGAAAGGAGCAACACAAACATCTCAATTAGCTCCAGCTCCTTAACACAGATCTTAGTGCTGATCAGGAAATGAAGAGCTCTCCCTTTCTCTCTCTTTATCCCTCGCTCTCCTCTCATCATCTCATCTCAGTCCCACATCTGTTTCTGTGTGTTTTGTTTTCCCCTCTCCTCTGTCTCTCCTGCTCTCTGTCCATCCTGTTGATGTCAACTTTTTGGGGTCAGCTTTTTGTAGAGCCCAAAACCTAATCTTGTGGTTTCTCACAAAGTTTAGTTATACAGACTGGATTCAAATATGTACAATATTTTCAAATATATGCTTGATGGCCCTGAGACATCTTTATCCAACATACCTCTAGATCAGGAAAGGGACTATCTGGAATTCCTGTCGCTCAGTGTTCCTCAATCCACTCAATGTAAGGAGCGCTATAGCTAACTCAAGTGTAAGTGTAGCTGTGAATAATCCAGAAAAAGAAGGGATACTCTAATGACAGGGATCCTATGATAAAGATTCTTCCTGGTTCTTACACCTCACTTCTAGTCTCCATCATCAATCTACACCATCTGTCTGCCACTCACATAGAGTAGTACGAGCTAGAAATCCCTCCAAAAGTGTCTGAAACGCTTGACCTGTGCCCACCCAGGAGGGGAACATGGCTCTCAGCCCGTCTCATTTCTATGATACGTTTATGACCTCCTAGATAAGTGGAGCATTAGGAAAGTTAGCATTATTCTAATGTCACACAGATTTCAGGTAATGGGCAGGTGAAATGAACAGCTGTACAGAGTGGGTAATAGGGGATACTTTGTGTGGTGTGTGTGTGCGTGTGTCTGTGTGCGTGTGGTGTGTGTACGTGTCTGTGCGTGCCTCTGTGTTGATGCATCATTTTTTCATGTGTGTGTTTGCATAAGTGTGTGTATGTCGGTGTATGTTTGTGAGTGCATCATTGTGTAAGTGTGTGTGTCTGCCTGGTGTGGAAGTGGCCGTTTCGACTGTCGCTCTGTGCGCCCGGGCGACCGGTGTGTAATTGTCGTGGTCAGGAACGAGACAGAGTGATGGCTGAGCGATTAACGAGCGGAGCGCGGCAGGCTGACGATCACCTGCGAAAAGGTCAACAGCCACACTTCTCCTCCAATTAATTATAGTCTTTCAGACAATGGCGCTGCAGCAGAGAGCCCACTGACTGCTGGAGGAGAGAACAGACCTCTCACATACAGATATACTGTACACACACGTATGCACACAGTCACACACACGCGCACGTACACACACTTATGCACACGCACTCACACACACGCGCACGTACACACACTTATGCACACGCACAAACGCAGACAATCACACATTCACACATACATGGAGAGTGGACACTGACTGAGGAGAGAGACATGTACAGACACAGAAACACATGGAAACATACTGCACACATGTATAGCAGGAAGAATGGCACTGCATGTGGTGTTTGGTGGAGCTCATGACCTAAGAGGTTGAAATAGAATTGGCTTTGTGGATTGTTCATTTAAGGGAGGGAATGATCATGAAAAGAAGTATCTGTAGCCAAACGTTGTCTTTAGGGTGCATAGAATGAGACACCTGCTCACACAGACAGCATATGTGAAGAGGTGTGTTTGAGCATGTGTGTGTGTGTGTGTGGCACTGTAGAAGAAGAAAATGATCACACACTGGTGTGTTGCTGTGCTGGGATTCCTGCAGAGACGTGTGTGTGTGTGTGTGTGTGTGTGTGTGTGTGTGTGTGTGTGTGTGTGTGTGTGTGTGTGTGTGTGTGTGTGTGTGTGTGTGTGTGTGTGTGTGTGTGTGTGTGTGTGTGTGAGTGAGAGACACTATGTCTGCTTGGCGACTAGGACACTGGCACGTCTGCTGGCTCCTCTAAGCTGCCCATGTGTGGGCATGAAGATAAAGCCCTTTGTGTGTTCACCATTGCTCGGTGTTTGTGTGTGTCATCATTGTGTCTTATACAGTCACACACACAGTCTATTTTGTATCCTTTTTGAATCTCTGTTCTCCCTGATTGACTCATTTCTATCCAAATACTGATAATTGACCCTACTTTGTTATATACATCCACCTGTGAGTAAGCCAGGTGTACGTGTCTGTGTCAATGCGTGCGAGGGTGTGTGTGTGTGTGTGTGTGTGTGCAGGGACTGGGGTGGGCTTACTTTTTAGAAATCCCTTTCATTTCACAAAAAGCATTGCATCAGCCGCAGCCACAGAAGAATTAGTGATATGCAATAAACAAATAACACAATGCAACATCTGTAAAAAAAAAAAAAAAAAAAAAGCCTGGCTCAAAAAAGGGAGGGTTTTTACTCTAATCGTCAGTAGCGTCAATCATCTGATTAGAGTAAGCAGCTAAGCAACACCCTATGATTTTCCACCAGTCATTTAGTAAATGCATTCCTGTCACTGTGTCCTAATGGGTCAATGGATCCTTCAGGTTTCACTGTACAGATGAAGTTAATGCTGCCAGGATTAGTCCAAAATTTTGTGCGGAAGTCGGGTCATAGCCACAGTCCCTGCCCGTACACACACACACACACACACACACACACACACACACACACACACACACACACACACACACACACACATACACATACACATACACATACACACACACACATACACACACTGAGATCACACCTCAAGCTTGGTCAAATGACACACACCACAAGGTAACCGTCCTAGATTATCAGCAGTGAGTCACTTGTCGGGAATATTTAAGTCACTCACATTCGCTTCTCAGGCCATCCCAAAAGAACCCAGACTACATCCTCAATTGCTCCCTGCATGCGCACGCACACCCATATTCCAGTCCACCCATTTCTACTCTGTTGTTCTCACCATGTCATCCCATTTGGCCCCCGGGGCGATAAGAGATGGATCTGGGTTAATATACTTCTGTAATGCACTACTGCTGCTATTTATAGAGCCTTGCTAAGTGGCCTTGTTTTTCTTGGAGCGTCTTGGAGTGCCGGGAGAATACCTAGGACAGGACAGGACAGCCCTGTATCCAATCCAAAGAGGCTTTGAGTGGTCAGGATATACTGTAGTGCCCCATAAGGAGACAGATGAGAAGTATTGAGAGTATTATCCAGTCAATGTGTGATACACAGGGACATTGTGATTTGTTCTGTCTATAGAAAAAGAATCCCAAGTAATTATAATTCCATGGTTCCTTTCCTATCATGTTATGAGAGAGAATGTGTTCCAATAGGCCCAAATTACTACCTGTTCATGTCTCCTTTTCTCCACTGCGACTGATAGGTAAACGCACTAAATGCCTTTGCATTTTATATAGCCTTTTCATTAATCAGGTCCTCTGAGCTAAGTGATCAGGAAGGGAAGAGGACAGATAGAGGAGGCTATTAAAGAGTATTAGTAGACATGACAGATGTGGGATTTTAATTTGAACAGTTTCTCACAGCAGGAAAATAATCCTGGAGCAACAGGAAATGTGAATTATTGTGTGGATAATTATAATTAATGGACAGGAAATATCCTGCAACAACAGGGTGATCAAATTAAGATCCTATGTTGTACATACATTTATATATAATTTCCTAAATGGACACTTTACTTGATTAGTCTAAGAAAAGATTGGATTGTATGTAGTGTATGTATGTATGTATGTACAGTGCCTTGCGAAAGTATTCGGCCCCTTGAACTTTGCGACCTTTTGCCACATTTCAGGCTTCAAACATAAAGATATAAAACTGTATTTTTTGTGAAGAATCAACAACAAGTGGGACACAATCATGAAGTGGAACAACATTTATTGGATATTTCAAACTTTTTTAACAAATCAAAAACTGACAAATTGGGCGTGCAAAATTATTCAGTTTTATATATATACAGTTTATATACAGTTTTATATCTTTATGTTTGAAGCCTGAAATGTGGCAAAAGGTCGCAAAGTTCAAGGAGGCCGAATACTTTCGCAAGGCACTGTGTGTGTGTGTGTGTGTGTGTGTGTGTGTGTGTGTGTGTGTGTGTGTGTGTGTGTGTGTGTGTGTGTGTGTGTGTGTGTGTGTGTGTGTGTGTGTGTGTGTGTGTGTGTGTGTGTGTATACGTACGTACAGTGGGACAAAAAAGTATTTAGTCAGCCACCAATTGTGCAAGTTCTCCCACTTAAAAAGATGAGAGAGGCCTGTACACTTCAACTATGACAGACAAAATGAGAAGAAAATCACATTGTAGGATTTTTATTTTTATTTATTTGCAAATTATGGTGGAAAATAAGTATTTGGTCACCTACAAACAAGCAAGATATCTGGCTCTCACAGACCTGTAACTTCTTCTTTAAGAGGATCCTCTGTCCTCCACTCGTTACCTGTATTAATGGCACCTGTTTGAACTTGTTATCAGTATAAAAGACACCTGTCCACAACCTCAAACAGTCACACTCCAAACTCCACTATGGCCAAGACCAAAGAGCTGTCAAAGGACACCAGAAACAAAATTGTAGACCTGCACCAGGCTGGGAAGATTGAATCTGCAATAGGTAAGCAGCTTGGTTTGAAGAAATCATCTGTGGGAGCAATTATTAGGAAATGGAAGACATACAAGACCACTGATAATCTCCCTCGATCTGGGGTCCACGCAAGATCTCACCCCGTGGGGTCAAAATGATCACAAGAACGGTGAGCAAAAATCCCAAAACCACACGGGGGGACCTAGTGAATGACCTGCAGAGAGCTGGGACCAAAGTAACAAAGCCTACCATCAGTAACACACCACACCGCCAGGGACTCAAATCCTGCAGTGCCAGACGTGTCCCCCTGCTTAAGCCAGTACATGTCCAGGCCCATCTGAAGTTTGCTAGAGAGCATTTGGATGATCCAGAAGAAGATTGGGAGAATTTCATATGGTCAGATGAAACCAAAATATAACTTTTTGGTAAAAACTCAACTCGTCGTGTTTGGAGGACAAAGAATGCTGAGTTGCAGCCAAAGAACACCATACCTACTGTGAAGCATGGGGGTGGAAACATCATGCTTTGGGGCTGTTTTTCTGCAAAGGGACCAGGACGACTGATCCGTGTCAATGAAAGAATGAATGGAGCCATGTATCGTGAGATTTTGAGTGAAAACCTCCTTCCATCAGCAAGGGCATTGAAGATGAAACGTGGCTGGGTCTTTCAGCATGACAATGATCCCAAACACACCTCCCGGGCAACGAAGGACTGGCTTCGTAACAAGCATTTCAAGGTCCTGGAGTGGCCTAGCCAATCTCCAGATCTCAACTCCATAGGAAATCTTTGGAGGGAGTTGAAAGTCTGTGTTGCCCAGCAACAGCCCCAAAACATCACTGCTCTAGAGGAGATCTGCATGGAGGAATGGGCCAAAATACCAGCAACAGTGTGTGAAAACCTTGTGAAGACTTACAGAAAACGTTTGACCTCTGTCATTGCCAACAAAGGGTTTATAACAAACTATTGAGATACATTTTTGTTATTCACCAAATACTTATTTTCCACCATAATTTGCAAATAAATTCATAAAAAATCCTACAATGTGATTTTCTGGATTTATTTCCTTCTCATTTTGTCTGTCATAGTTGAAGTGTACCTATGATGAAAATGACAGGCCTCTCATCTTTTCAAGTGGGAGAACTTGCACAATTGGTGGCTGACTAAATACTTTTTTGCCCCACTGTATGTATGTATGTATACAGTATACAGTACCAGTCAAGAGTTTGGATACTCTTACCCATTCAAGGGTTTTTATTTACTTTTACTATTTTCTACATTCTACATTGAAACTATGAAATAACACATGAAATCATGTAGTAACCAAAAAAGTGTTAAACAAATGAAAATATATTTTATTTTTGAGATTCTTCAAAGTAACCACCCTTTGCCTTGATGACTGCTTTGCAAACTATTGGCATGTTGGGTCCTTGTCCGGTTGAAAAACAAATGATAGACCCACTAAGCTCAAATCAGATGGGATGGCGTATCTCTGCATCTCACAGATACGGCAATTGGATCCAAAAATCTCACATTTGGACATCAGGGCAAAGGACAGATTTCCACCATTCTAATGTCCATTGCTCATGTTTCTTGGGCCAAGCAATTCTCTTCTTATTTATTATTGGTGTCCTTTAGTAGTGGTTTCTTTTCAGCAATTTGACCATGAAGGCCTGATTTACGCAGTCTCCTCTGAACAGTTGATGTTGAGATGTGTCTGTTACTTGAACTCTGTGAAGCATTTATTTGGGCTGCAATCTGAGGTGCAGTTAACTCTAATGAACGTATCCTCTGCAGCAGAGGTAAACTCTGGGTCTTCCTTTCCTGTGGTGGTCCTCATGAGAGCCAGTTTCATCATAGCACTTGATGGTTTTTGCGACTGCAATTGAAGTAACGTTCAAAGTTCTAGAAATGTTCCATATTGACTGACCTTCAGGTCTTCAAATAATGGTGGACTGTCATTTCTCTTTGCTTATTTGAGCTGTTCTTGCCATAATATGGACTTGGTCTTTTACCAAATAGGGCTATCTTCTGTATACCCACCCCTACCTTGTCACAACACAACTGATTGGCTCAAACGCATTAAGAAGGAAAGAAATTCCAGAAATTAAGTTTTAACAAGGCACACCTGTTAATTGAAATGCATTCCAGGTGACTACCTCATGAAGCTGGTTGAGAGAATGCCAAGAGTGTGCAACGCTGCCATCAAGGTAAAGGATGGCTATATTTTGATTTGTTTAACACTTTTTTTGGTTACTACAGTTCATGATTCCATATGTGTTATTTCATAGTTTTGATTTCTTCACTATTATTCTACAATGTAGAAAATAGTACAAATAAATATAAACCCTTGAATGAGTAGGTGCCCAAATGTTTGACTGGTACTGTATACACAGTGCATTTGGAAGGTATTCTGACAACTTTACTTTTTCCACATTTTGTTACGTTACAGCCTTATTTTAAAATGGATTTAAAAAATTAAAAATATCATCAATCTACACACAATACCCCATAATTAAAATTTTAAAAATGTTTTTTTATACATTTTTGCACTCTTATTAAAAATTTAGAACAGAGAAATCTTTAAACCCTTTGATATGAGACTCGAATTTGAGCTCATCCTGTTTCCATTGATCATCCTTGGGATGTTTCTTCAACTTGGTTGGAGTCCACCTGTGGTAAATTCAATTGAATGAACATGATTTGGAAAGGCACACACCTGTCTATATAAGGTCCCACAGTTGACTCTGCATGTCAGAGAAAAACTAAGCCATGAGGTCGAAGGAATTGTCTGTAGAGCTCCAAGACAAGATTGTATCGAGGCACAGATCTGGAGAAGGGTAGCAAAAAATGTCTATAGCATTGAAGGTCCCCATGAACACAGTGGCCTCCATCATAAATGGTAGAAGTTTGGAACCACCAAGAGTCTTCCTAGAGCTGGCCGCCCGGCCAAACTGAACAATCGGGGGAGAAGAGCCTTGGTCAGGGAGGTAATCAAGAACCCCATGGTCACTCTGACAGAGCTCCGGAGTTTCTCTGTGGAGATGGGAGAACCTTCCAGAAGGACAACCATCTCTGCAGCATTCCACCAATAAAAAAAACTGTTTTTGCTTTGTCATTATGGGTTATTGTGTGTAGATTGATAACTTTGTAACGTAACAAAATGTGGAAAAAGTCAAGGGGTCTGAATACCTTTCAAATGCATTGTATACTTAACTCAGTTGCGTTTATATATTTTGTTAAAGTTCATATGAGGAAATCAGTCAATTTAAATAAATAAATTAGGCCCAATCTATGGATTTCACATGACTGGGAATTTGTTGGTCAGAGATACCTTTAAAAAATGGGCCTCATCACTGTATTTTTGGGCATTCAATTTGCCATCGATAAAATGCAATTGTGTTCAGTGTCCGTAGCGTTTGCCTGCCCATAACATAACCTCATCGTCACCATGGGGCACTCTGTTCACAACGTTGACATCAGCAAACCGCTCGCCCACACGATGCCATACACATGTTCTTTGGTTGCGAGGCCGGTTGGACATACTGCCAAATTCTCTAAAGCAACTTTGGATGCGGCTTTATGGAGAGAAATTAACATTCAATTCTCTAGCAACGGCTCTGGTGGACATTCCTACAGTTAGCATGCCAATTGCACGCTCCCTCAACGTGAGATATCTGTGGCATTGTGTTGTGTGACACAACTGCACATTTTCGAGTGGCCATTTATTGTCCCCAGCACAAGGCGCACCTGTGTAATGATCATGCTGTTCAATCAGCTTCTTGATATGCCACATCTGTCAGGTGGATGGATTATCTTGGCAAAGGACAAATGATCACTAACAGGGATGTAAATACATTTGTGCACAAATTTTGAGAGAAATCAGCTATTTGTGCGTATGTAACATTTCTGTGAAACGTGGGACCAACACTTTACATTTTGTGTTTATATTTTTGTTCAGTATACTGTATAGTACACTACATGACGAAAAGTATGTGGACACCTGATTTTCGAACATCTCACTTCAAAATTATGGGCATAAATATAGAGTTTGTTCCCCCCGTTGCCACACTCTTCTTATTTGGCTTTCCACTAGATGTTGGAACATTGCTGCGGGAACTTGCTTCCATTCAGCCACAAGAGCATTATTGAGGTCGGGCACTGATGTTGGGCAATTAAGCCTGGCTCATAGTTGGCATTCCAATTCATCCCAAAGGTGTTCAATGGGTTTGAGGTCAGGCCATTCAAGTTGTTCCACACCGATCTCAGCAAACTATTTCTATATGGACCTCGCTTTGTGCACGGGGGCATTGTCATGCTTAAATAGGAATGGGCCTTCCCCAAACTGTTGCTACAATGTTGGAAGCACACTATTCTCTAGAATGTTATTGTATGCTGTTAAGATTAACCTTCATTGAAACTAAGGGGCCCGAATAATGAAAAACAGCCCCAGACCCTTATTCCTCCTCCACCAAACATTACAGTTGGCACTATGCATTGGGGCAGGTAGCGTTCTCCTGGCATCCGCCAAACCCAGATTAATCCGTCGGACTGCCAGATGGTGAATCCAGAGAAAGCATTTCCACTGCTCCAGAGTCCAATGGTGGCGAGCTTTACACCACTCCAGCCGACATTTGGCATTGCTCATGGTGATCTTCAGCTTGTGTGCGGCTGCTCGGCCATGGAAAACCATTTCATGAAGCTCCCAACGAACATTTATTGTGCTGACGTTACATCCAGAGGCAGTTTGGAACTCGGTAGTGAGTGTTGCAAACGAGTACAGACAACTTTTACGTGTTACATGCTTTAGCACTCAGCCGTTCCGTTTTGTGAGCTTGTGTGGCCTACCACTTCGCGGCTGAGCCGTTGTTACTCCTAGACGTTTCCACTTCACAATAACAGCACTAACAGTTGACTGGGGAAGCTGTAGCAGTGCAGAAATTTGACGAACTGACTTGTTGGAAAGGTGGCATCCTATAGCGGTGCCACGTTGAAAGTCACTGAGCTCTTCAGTAGGGCAATTCTACTGCCAATGTTTGTCTGTGGAGATAGGATGGCTGTGTGCTCGATTTTATACACCTGTCAGCAATGGGTTTGGTGGAAATAGCCAAATCCACTAGGGGTGTCCACATACTTTTGTATATATAGTGTGTATCAGATAACTGGTGGGTTAGGTTCAGATAAAGGGGAAGTAGTGGAAGTGTCTCGGAGTATGTTTAGAGGGGTGGGGTGCCCCGCTGACCAGGGGAAGGGGACAGAGAGAGTGGCAGAGACCGGGTAGACTGCCCACCCCTCGCCTCCCCTCCCTAAGGCCCAACCTCCATTGTTCAGCAGTGACCCCACCCGCACAAAACAGGGGGGGTCACCAGTTCACCATATAATGAACCTGATTTGAGGTCAGAGGTCACGACCCCAACGTATGTTAGACGTCGTCATTTCTAAACTCACATTCTTACTCACCACACACACAATCTGCTCCCGTTACAAAAGACAGGTCAATGGAAGCATTATGTCATTGTGGTCAATAGACTAGAAAGTGTTTTTACAAACTCAAACTTGTATAACCTTCACATCTGTGTCCTTACAATGGATTTGTGAAGTGACATTTCTTGTAAAGCAAGAAAATGAGTCTGAAACCATCTTAGATAAGTGTGGGAAGTGATTAGTGGAACAATGAGACTGAAAAAGGAGAGGAAAACTAGAAGCTTTATCTCATCTGTACAAAACAGTACAAGGGCCTTATCATCACCCATCTGCATGAAATCCCTATTCTCTACAGCGGCCTATCCCCTACATATCACCAACTATACCAAAGCCCTGTTCTCTACATGTATTACCTCAGCACCCCACATAACACCCATATAGACTAAGGTCGGAGTTCACTCAGGAAGCTGATCTGGTGTTTTCCCATTGGAGGGAGCCAGAGATACCTCAGAGATAGACTATTACTACTGAGCCTTACTGTATCTCCTTCTGCTGGTACAGCCTGCTTCCTGTTACCAGCACAGAGAGGGACTTTCTTTCTCCATAGATGGAGGTCAATGTATCCTTCCACATACAGTACATGTCCACGAATGTACTCTCACTGTTTCCCAAAGCATTATTAATCTCATCACACTGAGGCTAAGTGCCCACTGTGATGCACTGTCCTGCCCCCTGTTTTGTTACTGAAATCAAGTGTATTTATTTTATTGTTTTATTCCAGTCTGGAAATCAAAACCCAGGTCACAATGTTCTGTGTGTGATAAGGGACACAGTCAGGCCCATCAGTCGGGTCAGTCAGTCAGGCCATGCTGTGCACCGCTCCACTCCATCCCGCTCTGCTCCCCTCTCCTCAAGCCTGCACCGCTCCCCTCTCCTCCATCCTGCACCGCTCCCCTCTGCACCATCCTGCACCGCTCCCCTCTGCTCCATCCTGCACCACTCCCTCTCTGCTCCATCCTGCACCGCTCCCCTCTCCTCCATCCCGCTCTGCTCCCCTCTCCTCCATCCTGCACCGCTCCCCTCTGCACCATCCTGCACCGCTCCCCTCTGCACCATCCTGCACCGCTCCCCTCTGCATCACCCCGCTCCGCTCCCCTCTCCACCATCCTGCACCGCTCCCCACCCCCTCTCCTCCATCCTGCACCACTCCCATCTCCTCCATCCTGTACCGCTCCCCTCTGCACCATCCTGCACCGCTCCCCTCTCCTCCATCCGGCACCGCTCCCCTCTGCACCACCCCGCTCCGCTCCCCTCTCCTCCATCCTGCACCACTCCCATCTCCTCCATCCTGTACCGCTCCCCTCTCCTCCATCCTGCACCGCTCCCCACCCCTCTCCTCCATCCTGCACCACTCCCATCTCCTCCATCCTGTACCGCTCCCCTCTCCTCCATCCTGTACCGCTCCCATCTCCTCCATCCTGCACCACTCCCTCTCTGCTCCATCCTGCACCGCTCCCCTCTCCTCCATCCCGCTCTGCTCCCCTCTCCTCCATCCTGCACCGCTCCCCTCTGCACCATCCTGCACCGCTCCCCTCTCCTCCATCCGGCACCGCTCCCCTCTGCACCACCCCGCTCCGCTCCCCTCTCCTCCATCCTGCACCACTCCATCTCCTCCATCCTGTACCGCTCCCCTCTCCTCCATCCGGCACCGCTCCCCTCTGCACCACCCCGCTCCGCTCCCCTCTCCTCCATCCTGCACCACTCCCATCTCCTCCATCCTGTACCGCTCCCCTCTCCTCCATCCTGCACCGCTCCCCTCTGCACCACCCCGCTCCGCTCCCCTCTCCTCCATCCTGCACCACTCCCATCTCCTCCATCCTGTACCGCTCCCCTCTCCTCCATCCTGTACCGCTCCCCTCTCCTCCATCCTGCACCGCTCCCCTCTGCACCATCCTGCACCGCTCCCCTCTGCACCATCCTGCACCGCTCCCCTCTGCACCATCCTGCACCGCTCCCCTCTGCACCATCCTGCACCGCTCCCCTCTCCTCCATCCGGCACCGCTCCCCTCTCCTCCATCCGGCACCGCTCCCCTCTCCTCCATCCTGCACCGCTCCCCTCTCCTCCATTCCGCTCTGCTCCATCCCGCTCCGCTCCACACGGATTTCCTACAGAAGAGACAGATTTGCATAGGGAAGGTCACCAGCTAACGTGATTGGAAAGTTTCCCCCAGATTGCAGCGCTGCGAGCCAGTAGGGGCTTTGTGTTGGATTATGCTAGATCTGGGTTGTATTGTTGCATTTAGTCAAATTACTTTAGCACTCATTTGGGATAATATTGGTCCTGACAGAGGCTATTGTGATTAGAGTGACGGCTGCTTTGGGTGTGATTGGAGGGGGAGGGTGAGGGGGGTGACTGAAGCCCAGCATGGTGCTGATCTGACCGTGAGTGCGTTACCAGGGTGATCACCGTAGGCAACGAGGCGTGCATGAACACAAGTCTGTTTCCTCTTCTCATCTCCTGCTCAATGACGCTCCTGTCACCCGTCTCCCCAAAGAGAGGACAAACATGAGTGGCCACGTTAACACACACACAGTCTCTGTCTGTCAAACTCACTCACTCTCACTCATATTTGAATACAATTACACTCCACTTTCTCACACAGGTTTAATCTCTTAAATCTTAATATCACCTTTATATTCCTTATATTCTCATCTGAATTTAAACAATTTATCTTAACTCCTCCTACAAACAGGCAGATACAGTATACGATCTCATTCCAAGCCCTCCACCTTAGTCTTGCCATCTCTTTTTAAATCTCTCACTCCGTTTCATCTAAAGGAGTTTTACATACATTGCACCAGTGTTCAATGATCTGATAATGGTCATTGCTGAGTAATGACATATGATAGCTTGTTGAGTTCCCTTAGACTTGCAAAAAACTCCAACAATTATTCAAATGTCACTAGGTTTGTACCGTTTTATATCATGTCACTGTTGAGGTTTGGGGATTAAAATGATGGCTGTTACTTGTAAATTATATAACCCCCCCCCCCCCCCCCGTTTTGCCATCAGAACAGCCTCAATTCGATGGGGCATGAACTCTACAAGGTGTAGAAAGCGTTCCACAGGGATGCTGGCCCGTGTTGACTCCGATACTTTCACTGTTGTGTCAAGTTAGCTTGGTGGTGGACCATTCTTGATACAAACAGGAAACTGTTGAGCGTGAAAAGCCCAGCAGCATTGCAGTTCTTGACACAAACCCAGTGCGCCTGGCACCTTCTACCATACCCCATTCTAAGGCACATCAATATTTTGTTTTGCACATTCACCCTCTGAATGGCACACATACACAATCCATGTCTCAGTTGTCTCAAGGCTTCCTTTGTTAACCGGTCTCCGCCCCTTCATGATTTAAAAAGTGACATCAATAAGGGATCATAGTATTCACCTAGTCAGTCTATGTCATGGAAAGAGCAATGTTTTATAAAATGATTGTTTAAATAATATGTATTAACTTTTATTCAGGATAGCCCAATTGAGACCAGGGTCTCATTCCCAATCGTGTCCTGAGTAGAAACATTTTCCACAACAGGAAGAACAATTTACATTACATTTCAAACAAGAAGAATAAAAATAACCACAATGCACAACCTCAAGACCACAACAAATGAACCATTCAAATAAATCCTCAATGAATTCATTCAACACTAGAGTCCTAAACTGCTCTAGTGTCACCAGGGAATCATTTTGTACGTTATTTCAACAATGGGGGTCACTAAAACTAAAGGAGGATTTACCTCAAGTTAACCAATCCTGCGAGTGGGTTTGGTAGTTCATTCTTTTATATATTAGCAACAAAGTTAGGTAAGTTGGAAGCTTGTGTGGTAGGGCTTTGTAAACAAAAAGGAAGTAAGGAATTGTTATATGGGACTTTAATGAGGACCAGCCAAACTTTTTGATACAGGATGCAGTGGTCAGTATTAAAACTGTCACCAGTGATCTAACGAACGGCGCTGTGGTGGACGGCATCCCAAGGTTTAGGAGTAATGGCTGCTGCAATCTGGTAAATGCTGTTGCCATAATCAATGACTGTCAGGAAAGTTGACTGTACAACCTGCTTCCTGCTATTTAGGGAGATAGATATTTTTATATATATTTCTTTTTTAAACACACTTTGAATCTTAGCTTTTTAACAAACTCATCTATATGCTTTTTAAACATGAAGTCTTTGTCAATTGAAATGCCCAGATATTTGTAGGCGGGAACCCGATCAATGGGAGGACCATCGAATTAATAAATATGTAGTCCATCTGAAACATTCAGGAGAGAACTAGAGAACATCATGTATTTAGTCTTGGATGCATTAAGTACACATTTTAAACCAGCCAGGGCTTTCTGTAAGGTAACAAGGTCAGGTTGCAGCTCTCACATAGTCAACAGTTGACTAATGGCATATATAACAGTGTCATATTGAATATTAGAAGTTGTATTAAAGTAGTCAAAAGTTTAGTATTTGGTCCCATATTTCTAGCACAAAATGACTACATGCTTGTGACTTTACAAACTTGTTGGATGCACATGCTGTTTGTTTTGGTTGTGTTTCAGATTATTTTGTGCCCAATAGGAATTAATGGTAAATCATGTATTGTGTCATTTTGGAGTCATTTTTATTGTAAATAAGAGTGGAGTGCATTCTGAGATTTTTCAGACCCCTTCGCTTTTCTCACATTTTGTAACATTACAGCGTTATTCTAAAATGGATAAATTGTTTATTTCCTGCATTAATCTACACACAATACCCCATAATGACAAAGCTAAAACAGTTTTTTATAAATTCAGAAATACCTTATTTACGTAAGTATTCAGACCCTTTGCTATGGGACTCGAAATTGAGCTCAGGTGCTTCCTGTTTCCATTGATCATCCTTGAGATGTTTCTACAACTTCATTGGAGTGCACCTGTGGTAAATCCAATTGATTGGAAAGGCACACACCTGTCTATATAAGGTCCCACAGTTGACAGTGCATGTCAGAGGAGAGATCAAGTCATTAGGTCGAAGGAATTGTCGGTAGAGCTCCGAGACAGGATTGCGTCTAAGCACAGATCTGGGGAAGGGTACCAAAAAATGTCTGCAGCATTGAAGGTCCCCAAGAACACAGTGGCCTCCATTATTCTTAAATGGAAGAAGTTTGGAACCACCAAGAGTCTTCCTAGAGCTGGCCGCCCAGCCAAGCTGAGCAATCCGGGGAGTAGGGCCTTGGTCGGGGAGGTGACCAAGAACCCGATGGTCTCTGACAGAGCTCCAGAGATCCTCTGTGGAGACCTTACAGAAGGACAAATATCTGCAGAGCGAAGGTTCACCTTCCAACAGGACAAGGACCCTAAGCACACAGCCAAGACAATGCAGGAGTGTCTTCGGGACAAGTTTCAATGTCCTTGAGTGGCCCAGCCAGAGCCCGGACTTGAACCCGATCTAACATCTCTGGAGAGACCTGAAAACAGCTGTGCAGTGACGCTCCCCATCCAGCCTGACAGAGCTGGAGAGGATCTGCAGAGATGAATCAAAGAAATTAATCGTCATACCCAAGAAGACTCAAGAATGTAATCGCTGCCAAAGGTGCTTCAAGAAAGTACTGAGTAAAAAATAAATTGACCCCAAAAAAATGTTTGTGTTTTTCCTTTGTCATTATGGGGTATTGTGTGTAGATTGAGGGGGGGGCAATTTAATCAATTTTAAAGTAATGCTTTAACATTACAAAATGTGGAAAAAGTCAAGGGGTCTGAATACTTTCTGAATGCACCTATATGTTTCTTAACAGTTCTTCATTAACGTGGAGGCTACCATGATAATGGATAGTCCTAACTGAATGGTGAATAATGATGAGTGAGAAAGTTACATATGCACAATCATACCCCCCCAAAAATGCTGACTTCCCCTGTAATGGTGAGAGGTTAGCATGTCTTGGAGGTATGATATTGGTGCATTCTCACTCATCATTATTCAAGATTCATTCAGGATTATCCGTACACTCATCATTATTCATGATTCATTCAGGATTATCCGTACACTCATCATTATTCATGATTCATTCAGGATTATCTGTACACTCATCATTATTCATGATTCATTCAGGATTATCTGTACACTCATCATTATTCATGATTCATTCAGGATTATCCGTACACTCATCATTATTCATGATTCATTCAGGATTATCCGTACACTCATCATTATTCATGATTCATTCAGGATTATCCGTACACTCATCATTATTCATGATTCATTCAGGATTATCCGTACACTCATCATTATTCATAATTCATTCAGGATTATCCGTACACTCATCATTATTCATGATTCATTCAGGATTATCCGTACACTCATCATTATTCATGATTCATTCAGGATTATCCGTACACTCATCATTATTCATAATTCATTCAGGATTATCCGTACACTCATCATTATTCATGATTCATTCAGGATTATCCGTACACTCATCATTATTCATGATTCATTCAGGATTATCCGTACACTCATCATTATTCATGATTCATTCAGGATTATCCGTACACATCATTATTCATGATTCATTCAGGATTATCCGTACACTCATCATTATTCATGATTCATTCAGGATTATCCGTACACTCATCATTATTCATGATTCATTCAGGATTATCCGTAATCATGGTAGCATCCATATTCATGTAGAAGTGTTTAGAAACATATTCTATTCTTATTTACAATAAAAGTGACACAAATGGCACTACATTATTTACCATTAATTTATATCGGGTACAAAATAATCTGAAACACAACCAAAACAAACAGCAAATGCATCCAACAATTTTTTTTGAGTCACAAGCTTGATATAGTCATTGAGTGCTATGAATATTGGACAAATACTTTTGACAACTTTAATACAACTTTAAGTGAGTTTGTCCTTATACTTTTTCTCCACAAAATGGGGGGACATGTCCAAAAAGTGGTGTAATTTCTAAACAGTTCACCTGATGTGGATGAGATTACCCTCAAATTAAAGCTGACAGTCTGCACTTTAACCTCATTTCAAATCCAAAGTACAGAGCCAAAACAACAGCTAGCTCACTGTACATGAATACAGATAATTACTTTGTATACTTGTGTTCAAATCATTGTTTTGAAAAATCGAGATCTGTTAGCGATTTGAAGTGTGTTTGTGTGTCATATGTTTGATATCTGCGTACATTTTAGACTTTGATGAAAATAAAGGGAGGAGAATATAAATAAAAAATAAATGATTTTTATTCATGCAAATTGTTTTTCTTCTGTTTGTGGATTTATTTGTAAACAAAGGAAAATAAATAGCCTCCTAGTTTATCTTGAGTCACTATCGCTGGAATGCATTCTAATCTATCTCTTTCTCCCCCTCCCTCCTCCCCCTCCTCCCTCCTCCCCCTCCTCTCTCCCACCCTCCTCAGCTTGTTTCTGGACCAGTACAGAGGCAGCCTGGTTGATGCAATAAGGAGATTACTGCGACCAGACGTAAGTGTGTTTCAATTCACTCTGCAGCAACGGACTCCCCCGTAATTAGGCTTCACCCAGTGATTGAGACAGTAATGGAATGGCAGGATTAATATCATGTAATACTTTAGTACTTATTGTGTACAACTTGAATGGAGTCCTATAATCTATTTAATGCTTTCCCCCTAATCATAAAGCAGGGAACTTCTCATATTTGCCCCTGGTGATAAGAGACACGCTACGAGAGGCAAAGTAAAATGAAAAAAGGCTTCAAAGATAATGTGTGATTTCTATTTATCTGTCTGGCTTTTTCAAGTATTGGCTTTGATATGAAATGTCTTTATATTAAAAGGGGAGGATGAAAGGGAGAAGAGGAGGAGAGGAGGGGTGGGAAAGTGCTGACGTGGTAACGGTGGAGGGTCCATGATCTTTGTAATCCATTCAGAGACGAGGAAGTGGTACTGATCCAAAACACTACAGTTTGAACCCCCTGCCCCATCTCTTTCCTCCTCTTCTTCACCCTCCCTCTATCCACCTCCCTGGGTGTCCAGAGGGTATAGAGAGATACACAGGGCCCCCTCTAGAGTAATGTTTTACTTACATTTCCTTTAAGTTGGCCGGTCTAATGTATGCCGTCCAGAGCAGGTGTAATCAGCACAGCTCTCTACACTTATCCTGTATCCTTCTATTCCCTGATATATTGTTGGTTTGGAACTTTCTCCCTCTTTTTTACAAGACCACCGTCCACATATTGACTATGCTCCCTTCATTTGAATGCAATGGCTTTTGATGCCTTGTTTATCTCTAGTTATAATGCAGATAATTGAGATTATCTAAAATTAGTCTTTATACCTAATTTCTCTCTTTAATCTATCTCACCCTAAAACCACAGTACCACAGACTGGCCCCTGAACAGATTCCACAACAGATTGACAAAACAATTCATTTCTACTACTAATGATGTTAATTTGTTTTTCCAACATGGAGGCGTGCCATCCCCATCCTAATCAGCCCATTACAGTGGAATTGTTTTTTTGTTTAGTTTTTTGGGGCTGATGTTTTTTTGGGGCGGGGGGGATTCTGACTCCTCAAACAGATGAAAAAACAGCTGTCAAAACCAGCTCATCCCCCTGTTATTCTTGTTTTTTATGTTTATTTTGTTTGTACTGCTGTGTGCCTTCCCATCCTCCAATTTAATTAAAACAAATAATATGATCAAAAATATGAAATAATATTTAAAGCCGAAGGATTTCAAAGAAACTTTGAACCTGGAGCTAATCCTCTTACTGCTGGTGGTCTGACTGTGCTAGCTGTACTGGTTCATCTAGAAAGTGTGGATGTGTTTCAGCCATTGATTGGATTAGGTGAGTTTTAATATTTTAGTTTATTATCTAATATAATACCTGGGAGAAATCAAATAGAATGGAATCACAATAATACAAATGGCCACTCACTGGCTGGCTGAAAGGAGAGGAGAGCAGAGTGGTCAGAGCTAAGAGTTCAGTCTGGCCACAGGAGAGGCAGGACTCAAATAACTGGGTCCACACACACAAACACACACACAAGCACACACATACACTGAGTGAACGGGTGCAGGGCGTCATTGATTGATTAGCATAGAGAGAATGGCTGGGCTCCTTTTGACAACCCAAGATTAGGGCTCAGCCCAGGGCTTAAATTGCTTACCTTCCTCTGGCTAAGGAAGGCTCGGCTTTCAAAATACAGGTCTGTCACCTGGACCCAACGCTGTCTACTTGGGGAATGATAATGCATGTAAACAATTAAGGAGGAGAGAGGGAGGCTGGAGGAGAGAGAGATGGAAAGAAAATGAGAGAAGGTTGAGATAGGGAGGGAGAAAATAGATGGTGGGATGGAGAAAGAGTGGATGAATCCCTTGACTAATAGGTTATTGTAAACTATGCGCTGTTGAAAATGGTGTTTTACCAGAATAAAAGTAAGCTACCAGAGACACAACTCTCCTCTGGCTATAGCCTACCTGCTGAAAGGGGCTTGCAATAGATTTGATTTTGATTGTTTAAATCAAACTTTATTTGTCACATGCGCCGAATACAGCAAGTGTAGACTTTACCGTGAAATGCTTACTTACACGCCCTTAACCAACAGTGCAGTTCAAGAAGAGTTAAGAAAATATTTACCAAGTAGACTAAAATAAAAAGTTATTATAAAAAGTAACACAATAACATAACAATAACGAGGCTGTATACGGTCGGTGCCGGTACCGAGTCAGTGTGCAGGGGTACAGGTTACTTGAGGTAATTTGTACAGGGTAGGGTGGAAGTGACTATGCATAGATAATAAACAGTGAGTAGCAGCAGTGTACAAACACATCGGGGGGGGGTCAAATGTAATAGTCCGATGGCCATTTGATTAATTGTTCAGCCGTCTTTTTGCTTGGGGGTAGAAGCTGTTAAGGAGCCTTTTGGTCCTAGACTTGGTGCTCTGGTACCGCTTGCCGTGTGGTAGGAGAAAGAGTCTATGACTTGTGTGACTAGAGTCTCTGACAATTCTATGGGCTTTCCTCTGTCACCGCCTATTATATAGGTCCTGGATTGCAGAAAGCTTGGCCCCAGTGATGTACTGGGCCGTGCGCACTACCCTCTGTAGCGCCTTGCGGTCAGATGCCGAGCAGTTGCCATACCAGACGGTGATGCAACCGGTCAGGATGCTCTCGATGATGCCGCTGCAGACAGTTTTGAGGATCTGGGGACCCATGCCAAATATTTCAAGTCTCCTGAGGGGGAAAAGGCTTTGTTGTGTCCTCTTCACGACTGGCTTGGTGTGTTTGGACCATGATAGTTCGTTGGTGATGTGGAAAGCAAGGAACTTGAATTCCTCGACCCGCCTACTACAGCCCCGTTGATGTTAATGGGGGCCTGCTCGCCCTGCCTTTTCGGGTAGTCCAAGATCAGCTCCTTTGTCTTCTCACATTGAGGGAGAGGTTGTTGTCCTGGCACAACACTGCCAGTTCTCTGACCTCCGCCCTATAGGCTGTCTCAGCGTTGTCGGTGATCAGGCCTACCACTGTTGGGTCATCAGCAAATGTAATGATGGTGTTGCAGTTGTGGGCGAACAGGGAGTACAGGAGGGGATTACACACCCCTGAGGGGCCCCAGTGATGAGGATCAGCGTGGCAGGCGTGTTGTTGCCTACCCTTACCACCTAGGGGCGGCCCGTCAGGAAGTCCAGGATCAAGTTGCAGAGGGAGGTGTTTAGTCCCAGGGTCCTTATCTTAGTGATGAGCTTCATGGGCACTATGGTGTTGAATGCTGTGCTGTAGTCAATGAACAACATTCTCACATAGGTGTTCCTTTTGTCCAGGTGGGGAAGGGCAGTGTGGAGTGCGATTGAGATTGCGTCATCTGTGGATCTGTTGGCTACCGACGTGAGTGCTACGTAGCAGTAATCGTTTAGGCAGATTACCATTGCTTCCTTGGGTACAGGGACTATGGAGGTCTGCTTGAAACATGTAGGTATTACAGACTCAGTCAGGGAGAGGCTGAAAATGTAAGTGAAGACACTTGCCAGTTGGTCCGTGCATGCTTTGAGTACACGTCCTGGTAATCCATATGGTTCCGCGGATTTGTGAATGTTGACCTGTTTAAAGGTCTTGCTCACATCGGCTACCGAGTGCGTTTTCACACAGTCCTCCAGAACAGCTGGTGCTCTTGTGCATGCTTCAGTGTTGCTTGCCTCGAAGCGAGCATAAAAGGCATTTAGTTTGTCTGGTAGGCTGGCATCACTGGACAGCTCATGTCTGGGTTTTCCTTTTGTAGTCCGTAATAGTTTTCAAGCCTTGCCACATCCGACGAGCGTCAGAGCTGGTGTAGTAGGATTCAATCTTAGTCCTGTATTAACGCTTTGCTTGTTTGATGGTTCATCTGTGGGCATAGCAGGATTTCTTATAAGAGTCCGGATTAGTGTCCCGCTCCTTGAAAGCGGCAGCTCTAGCCTTTAGCTCGATGCGGATTGTTGCCTGTAATCATCTGACCACTTCCGTATTGAGCGGTCACTGGTACTTCCTGCTTTAGTTTTTTCTTGTAAGCAGGAATCAGGAGGATAGAATTATGGTCAGATTTGCCAAATGTCGGGCTTGTATGCATCTCTGTGTGTGGAGTAAAGGTGGTGTAGAGTTTTTTTGGTCCTCTGGTTGCACATGTGACATTCTGGTAAAAACTTGGTAAAACTAATTTAAGTTTGCCTGCATTAAAGTCCCCGGCCACTAGGAGCATCGCTTCTGGGTGAACATTTCCTTGTTTGCTTATGGCGTTATAGAGTTGGTTGAGTGCGCTCTTCGTGCCAGCATCAGTCTGTGGTGGTAAATAGATGGCTACAAATAATATAGATGAGAACTCTCTTGGTAGATAGTGTGGTCTACAGTTTATCATAAGGTACTCAGGTGAGCAATACCTTGAGACTTCTTTAAAGGTTCACCATCCGCAATAGTTTTGGTAGTTTTGCTTTAAACAATCAGAGTGTACAAAACATTAAGAACACCTGTTCTTTCCATGACAGACTGACCAGGTGAATCCAGGTGACAGCTATGATCCCTTATTGATGTCACCGGTTAAATACACTTCAATCAGTGTAGATGAAGGGGAGAAGACAGGATAAAGAAGGATTTTCAAGCCTTGAGACAATTGAGACATGGATTGTGTATGTGTGCCATTCAGAGGGAGAATGGGAAAGACAAAATATTTAAGTGCCTTTGAACTGGGTATGGTAGTAGGTGCCAGGTGCACCGGTTTGAGTGTGTCAAAAACTGTAACACTGCTGGGTTTTTCACATCAACAGTTTCCTGTGTGTATCAAGAATGGTCCACCACCCAAAGGACATCCAGCCAACAGCATCCCTGTGGAACACTTTGAACACCTTGTAGTCCATGACCCGACAAATTGAGTCTGTTCTGAGGGTAAAAGGGGGTGCAACTCAATATTAGGGAGATGTTCTTAATGTTTTGTACACTCAGTGTGTATTGTCCGAAATGATTGACACCCTTAAAGATTAGCAATATATAATACTGAGCTATATTGTATGCTCCAAATAATTGGGAAGTTATGTTATTTAATACTAATACAATTGGTCAGAGAAAGAGATTTTGTTTAACAAGTAATAGCACATTTTCTCAAAAAGGTAGGGATCAAAATTATTGACACCCCTAAGGATTCTTATAAATAAAGTAGTCAAAAGTTTTTAGTATTTGGTCTCATGTTCCTAGCTTGCAATGACTATATCAAGCTTGTGACTTGCAGTTCGTACCATGATTACCATGATTATGGATAATCCTGAATGAAACGTGAATAATGATTAGTGAGAAAGTTTCAGTGGGTCAAATATCATACCCCGAAGACATGCTAACCTCCCCTGTTATTGGTAATGCTGAGAGGTTTGCATGTCTTGAAGGTATGATCTTTGGCCCTCTGTAACTTTCTCACTCATCATTATTCATCCATTTTAATACCCGATTGTAAAACAATAAAATGTGAAGAAATCCAAGGGGGTGTAGTCTTTCTTTTTGCATACAGTATAACTCAGTATTTTTACTATTTATTTCATAAATTCATTATTACTCATATTTATTAAGGGTGTTGATAATTTCAGACTCCACTGTACATACATACAGTGCTAAAACATATTCACACCCCTTGACCTTTTCCACATTTGTTGTTACAGCCTGACTTTAAAATGTATTCAATTTAGATATTCTGTCACTGGCCTACACACAATACCCCATAATGTGAAAGTGGAATTATGTTTTTACAACTGTATACAAATTCATTAAAAGCTGAAATGTCTTGAGTCAATAAGTATTCGACCACTTGGCAAGCCTGAACAAGTTCAGGAGTAAAAATGTGCTCAACAAGTCACATAATAAGTTGCATGGACTCACTCTGTGTGCAATAATAGTTGTTATATGACTACCTGATCTCTGTACCCCACACATTTATCTGTAAGGTCCCTCAGTCGAGCAGTGAATTTCAAACACAGGTTCAACCACAAAGACCAGGGAGGTTTTCTAATGTCTCACAAAGAAGGGCATCTATTGGTAGAAGGGTAAAACAAATAGCAGACATTGAATATCCCTTTGAGCTTGATGAAGTTACACTTTGGATGGTGTATCAATACACCCAGTCACTACAAAGATACAGGTGTCCTTCCTAACTCGGTTGCCGGAGAGGAAGGAAATCACTCTGGGATTTCACCATGAGGCCAATGTTGACTTTCAAACAGTTACAGAGTTGAATAGCTGTGATAGGAGAAAACTGAGGATGGATCATCAACATTGTAGTTACTCCACAATAATAACCTAAATGACAGAGTGAAAAGAAGGAACCTTGTACAGAATAACAAATATTTTTAAATATGCATCCTGTTTGCAATAAGCACTAAATTAAAACTGCAAAAATTGTGGCAAAGAAATTCACTTTATACTGTATCCTGAATACAAAGCATTGTGGTTGGGGCAAATCCAACACATGAATAATGTGCAAATATGCAAATATTGTCATAATCCAGGTATGCAAAGCTCTTAGAGACTTACCCAGTAAGACTCACATCTGTGCCAAAGGTGGTTACTATAAGGTATTGTGTGATGATGGGAGATATTTAAATATATGTCATCCATTTTGAATTCAGGTTGTAACACAACACAATGTGTAATAAGTTAAAGGGTA
Organism: Oncorhynchus masou masou; assembly: GCF_036934945.1. Classification (NCBI taxonomy): domain Eukaryota; kingdom Metazoa; phylum Chordata; class Actinopteri; order Salmoniformes; family Salmonidae; genus Oncorhynchus; species Oncorhynchus masou. The sequence continues at coordinate 19,652,428 of NC_088242.1, read as the reverse complement.
TGAATACTTTCTGAAGACACTGTACATACATACACACTGTGTAAAGTGTCTGTCTTTGTGAACAACTTAACTTAACTGTACATAACTACGTAATGGATTATACAGTAAAGCTACTTGAAGCTTTCCTAAATTGAAACCACCAATACGTTGTACATAATACATGAGTCCGTTTCTGTTATGACATTGACTCTTAAAATTTAAACAACGTGTTGAAACTTTGTTGCTCCTTTTGCTGAAACAAGCAACAAATGAGTCTTTCGTTGCCTAGGCTTCCCACAATGCAGTAGCAGCACACATAGAAATATAATGAATAGAACGACCTTGGGCCCTCTATTCTCTGGCAAATTGAAGGTCTTCACTATTTACCACAGCCACAAAGTCTCTAATTTCTAAAATGTATCTTATTAAAATGTTATTTTAGATCTAACTTTTACCATAACCTTAACCATGCTGCTAACCTTAAATTAAGACCAAAAAGCCCATTTTGACTTTGTGGCTGTGGTATCTAGTGGAAACCCAATTTGACTGGTAAAGTAATTGCAATGCAATAGTTTCTATGTTAATGTAGATTGTTCATTCAAATGATGTTAACTGATGTGGCTCATGTAATGGAATGTATTTTTTGTAATGTCACTTGAGTTGAATCAACAAATCACACTTGCTGCTTTTACTTCCTGCTTTGCTCTTCTGTGTACACTCTCAATGGCCTCCAGTCCACCCATTATGCCATCATTGTCTTAAATGGGGACACCCGTTATATATTCATTTTATGTATATGGCAGCACATGCAGTCAGGAGCGGAGCAGAGGAGAAAATGTGCTTCTAATTATTTGAATATGAATTGTTTGCTATTCGAACGGTTATTACGGAGACCGTGATCATTTGGCTGGCCAATTACCATCATCCAAAATTCCATGACAGTCACAGCCCTAGCAAGCATATACATAAGCAGTTATAAATAAGCATTAACCTGATTCAGAAACATACCATTACACACGTAAAGTACAGGTATACTTTTGAAATACATAGGTTTTTCAATTGTTTTTTAATAAATTGATAGACTGTGTATCTCTTTCTCTGTATCTCTCTCTATCTCGCTCTCTCTTTCTGTTCTCTTTGTCTCTCTCTCGGTCTTTCTGTTCTCTCTCACTGTCTCTCTCTCTTTATCTCTTTCTGTGTCTCTCTCTCTGTCTGTCTTTTTAGGGTACAGCCCTGGTGTTTGCCCCCACTAGAGGAGACACTCTGGGGGAGTTCTGTCAGCTGGCCGAGGGGACGGGGCTCCAAGTCTGTCGCTATGAGAAGTATGATAAACAGGTGTGGGATCTCCACTTAAAGGTGAGCGAGACGCCTGGTATTGGAGCTAGAGCCCTGTCTGACGGGCCCTGTCCGAACCCTGAAGAGAAATGTATTCGGTCCTCCAAACCCTTACAGGGAGGGGTCTCTTGTCGAAAAACATCAAGGGAAGGGTGCTGTCCAAAGTTTATAAAATGTAGGTAGCCCAGGATCTGAGTATAGTGCTGTAAAGGCCTTGCACATTGAGAAAGAACAAGTACAGTTGCTATATAATCTTAGTGAAAGAGAGAGCGAGGGAGAGAGAAAGAGGCAGTGTTAAGAGCAGCAGTCAGTGTCCAGCTGGTTAATGGAAGCGCGTGGGCGTGGGCGGCGCCTGGCGTGTGGTGGGCATGATGGCAGGCACACTGAGTGGCCCATTCAACTGCCTGGAACCGTCAGAATGGACCGGCCTACTGAAGGGTAAAAGGGTCTGTCAACAGGACTCGGTCTTTCTCCTTTCCGGGGTATTGTATCCTACAATAGAGGTCTGGAGTACTGCTGGTTTTCTGTTATACCTGATAATTTATTGCACCCACCTGGTCTCCCAGGTCTAAATCAGTCCCTGATTAGAGCAGTGGAACTGGCTTTGAGGTCCAGATTTGAATTTGAGGTCGCTATTCTATGAGTGATTGAGCTGCAGCCTTTTGAGCTCCCACCGTTCTGCTGGGCTGTGGGCGACCAAGGACTGATAATAATAATGTATTGGATTCATTTAGCGCCTTTCTACATACTGAGGTACTCAAAGTGCTTTACATACAGTAGTAAGAGGGAAACTCTCCTCTCTCTGGCAGTCTGTGAGGTTACCTAGGCCATGAGAAAGTCATTTATTCTAATGGTATAAATGGTTCAGTAGAGATTGAATGTGGTTGTGGTTAAAGCTTAAACACACCGGTAGGATTGTCAAACGTTTGCCTGGCAGCAGTACTTAGCATCTCTGAACCTAGTGTCGGCAGTCAATCTCTTTTGTGTTCCTACAGCAAAGACAAAGTCGTCAGCCGCTAAGCCTTGTTCAAATACTCCAAACCAGAAGGTGGCAGTAGCGTTGTTTGGCAATGCATGTCCGTGTGTGTTGCTTATGGTCTAGATTCCAATGTCAGCTAGCTGCGCTACTGTTGCTATTTTGCAGAAAGCCCTTGTTTATACTAGCCAAATAGCTACAGCTAGATAACTACCGAGCAAGATGACGAAGAAACAATTGAATTTACTCTCCATAATCCCATACTGCCAGTGCCAGCCCATAGTCAAATGTTTAGCTAGCTAACAAATGTAAGCATATTCACTAGCTATCACAACATAGCTAGCTAGCTTGCTAAGGACACTGCACTAACTTGGGAGTTTATACAGGCAGCTGTTTCCTTTAAACTAGCTAATCCATTGTGATGAATTATAATGTCAATACTAGCTACAGTGGTTAGCTAGCTTGAAGGAAGTATTTAGTGTTGTGTGCATGGCATGGCGTCTGTGCACTTAGGTAGCTACCATCCCATAACCTGCATTGCATATGAAGTGTGACTAGCTCATCCGTGGATGTATGAATAAAATGCCCACTTTTTGTATTATTTGTTTTTGTTGGCTCCCCCACATGGGGGTTCGTGCTCTCTGGTTGGGTGAAAGTCAAGTTGTTGGCCACTGATGAGCTTTGTGATTCTACAAATAGAAACAGTAGGTTTGTTGCTACCGGGTTGGCACGCAGCAGGTACCGCTTTTGATCTTGCAAGAGAAGGAACGGCCTCCCACTGTGATAAGTACATACCGGAAGTCTATCAGCAGTGAGATTATCGGTGTGTTTCATGCTTTAGACAGTTAAGGTTTGTTGTCTTTGTCCCTATGGCGTCATGACAGCTATAAATTATATAGACCGACGAGGTAACAGACAGACCTACTAGGTAATAGACAGACACAGACAGACAGTGGAATATAAAGTGGCACTTAGAAGCCCATTAGTCGGGGGATTAGCCAGCAAGGTGGGGCGGGGTCAGGTTTCTCTCCAATTAGCAGCCTGGTCCTGGGACTGACCTCTAGGTGGAACTTGAGTCAGGGTTCAGCAGTTAGGATGGGAAGATGCAACATTACAGAATGTTCAGGTAATGACCATGTTGTCAGGTGGGATGGTATAGTTAGTATAGCAGGCAGCCAGTATCAGGCAGGTCCCCAGTGATCTAAGTCAGTATTCGACTTTCATCCATATCTGAGGAAGTCAGGAGAGGATGTGTGACAGGCCACTAGGGGCAACAGTGAGCGCTTTTACCTTCAAGCAATGGACGGGATGGTGGATGGGCATAAGCATCTGCTTCTGGTTCCAAAAGTGTTCGAATCCAATGATTAAGTTGTTTTTAATATTTTTGTTTTAAGCCTATCCCAAACCTTAACCTTATTTTAACCATTCGGAGTTAATGCCTAACCTTAACAATTCTGAGTGAGTTAATTACTAAACTTAACCTTGAAACGAACACTTCAAAATTTGAGATTTGGAGCAACTTCGAAACATGGATGAACGTCTAATTCTGACATGAGACTGAGAGCTTGTTGGCCAGTATATAGGGTGCCTCCCTTCATAACATGACACAGTATTTACAGTACCAGTCAAAAGTTTGGACACAGCTACTCTTTCAAGGGTTTTTCTTTATTTTTACAATTTTTCTACATCGTAAACTATGAAATAACACATATGGAATCATGTAGTAACCCAAAAAAGTGTTAAACAAATCAAAATATATTTTAGATTTTAGATTCTTCCATAGCCACCCTTTGTCTTGATGACAGCTTTGCACACTCTTGGCATTCTGTCAACCAGCTTCACCTGGAATGCTTTTCCAACAGTCTTGAAACAGTTCCCACATATGCTGAGCACTTGTTGAATGATTTTCCTTCACTCTGTTGTCCAACTCATCCGAAACCATATCAATTGAGCTGAGGTCGTAAGATTGTGGAGGCCAGGCCATTTGATGCAGCACTCCATCACTCTCCTTCTTGGTAAAATAGCCCTTACACAGCTTGGAGGTGTGTTGGGTAATTTTCCTGTTGAAAAACAAATCATTGCCCCAATAAGCGCAAACCAGATGGGATGGCATGGCGTATCGCTGCAGAATGCTGTGGTAGCCCTGCTGGTTAAGTGTGCCTTGAATTCTAAATAAATCACAGACAGTGTCACTAGCAAAGTACCCCCACACCATCACACCTCCTCCATGCTTCACGGTAGGAACCACACATGCAGAGATCATCCGTTCACCTACTCTGCCTCTCACAAAGACACAGCGGTTGGAGCCAAAAATCTAAATATCGGACTCATCAAGCAAAATGAAAGATTTCCACCGGTCTAATGTCCATTGCTAGTGTTTCTTGGCCCAAGCAAGTCTCTTCTTCTAATTGGTGTCCTTTAGTAGTGGTTTCTTTGCAGCAATTTGACCATGAAGGCCTGATTCTCCTCTGAACAGTTTATGTCGAGATGTGTCTGTTACTTGAACTCTGTGAAGCATTTATTTGGGCTACAATCTGAGGTGCGGAGTATAAATTCATTGAAGTTACTCTAATGAACTTATCCTTTGCGCTAGAGGTAACTATGGGTCTTCCTTTCCTGTGGCGGTCCTCATGAGAACCAGTTTCATCATAGTGTTTGATGGTTTTTGCGACTGCACTTTAAGTAACGTTCAAAGTTATTGAAATGTTCCGTATTGACTGACCTTCTCTTTGCTTGTTTGAGCTGTTCTTTCCATAATATGGACTTGGTATTTTACCAAATAGGGCTATCTTCTGTATACCCACCCCTACCTTGTCACAGCGCAACTGATTGGCTCAATTGCATTAATTAACTTTTAACTTTTAACAAGGCACACCTGTTAATTGAAATGCATTCCATGTGACTACCTCACGAAGCTGGTTGAGAGAATTTCAAGTGTGCAAAGCTGTCATCAAGGCAAAGGGTGGCTGCTTTGAAGAATCTCAAATATATTTTGATTTGTTGAACACCTTTTTGGTTACTGTATGATTCCATATGTTATTTTATAGATTTGATGTCTTCACTATTATTCTACAATGTAGAAAATAGTTAAAAAATAAAGATAAACCCTTGCATTAGTAGGTTGTGTCTAAACTTTGGACCGGTACTGTACATTGATTGTCCTCTATTAGCCAGTAGATTCTCAGGTGCCAAGGAACTCTTAACACACTACTTTTTTTTACACACACACACACACACACACACACACACACACACACACACACACACACACACACACACACAGTCTCTCTCTCCACCACCTCCTCTTCATTGTGCCCTTGATGTACCTGAAGTCTGCTGGGGTCTTTGTTGGAGCCGGACCACCTACGGTGTCTCTGTGTAGATAATGATGGGAGACCAGAGGGGGCGGGATAGCTGAGTCAAGTGTCCCACTCCCATGGTCTTTGTGCAATTACACAGAGGTGTGTGTGTTTGTCTGTCTGTCTGTGTGTGTGCGTGCATGTGTGCGTGTGTGTGCGTGCATCATAAGGCCAATGCACACACACACAGGGTCAGCTGCTGTGTGTGGATATAGCGGCAGGCTGAAGTGGCCTCATCATATCAGAAAGTGATTAATTCTCCTTTGCTTATCTTCTGATGAACATTCTGCCCCCTGTGTGTCAGCTGATATATGTGCACGCAGGACACACACCACACACACCACTAAGACTTCTATCACACCCAGCAGATGACTTCAACACACACATGCACACGCACGCACACACAAACACCATAAGATACACAGCCTACAGGAAAGAGGTGGTCAGAGACTTAGCAGTGTGGTGCCTGGACACCAACCTCTCCCTCAAAGTTAGTAAGACCAAGGAGCTGTTGTCTACTATAGGAGAAAAGGGGAGAGCAGCGACGGGGCTGTAGTGGAGCAGGTCGAGAGCTTCACGTTCCTTGTAGCGGAGCAGGTCGAGAGCTTCACGTTCCTTGTAGCGGAGCAGGTCGAGAGCTTCACGTTCCTTGTAGTGGAGCAGGTCGAGAGCTTCACGTTCCTTGTAGCGGAGCAGGTCGAGAGCTTCACGTTCCTTGTAGCGGAGCAGGTCGAGAGCTTCATGTTCCTTGTAGTGGAGCAGGTCGAGAGCTTCACGTTCCTTGTAGTGGAGCAGGTCGAGAGCTTCACGTTCCTTGTAGTGGAGCAGGTCGAGAGCTTCACGTTCCTTGGCGTCCACATCACTAATGACTTAAAATGGTCCACACCCACCCACACAGTCAAGAAAAGGACACGACAGCTCTTCTTCTCCCTCAGGAGGCTGAAAATATTTGGCTTTGGGCCTCAGATCCTCCAAAAGTTCTGCAGCTGCACCATAGAGAGCATCTTGACTGGCTGCATCACCGCCTGGTATGGAAAATGCACTACCCTCATCCGCAAAGTGCTACAGAGAGTGGGGCGGACGGCCCAGTACATCACTGAGACTGAGATCACTGACATCCAGGACCTCTATGTCAGGCAGTGTCAGAGGAAGGCCTGAAAAATTGTGAAAGACTCCAGCCACCCAAGTCACACTGTTCACTCTGCTATCGTCTGGCAAACGGTACCAGAGCATCGGCTCTCGGAACAACAGCTTCTACCCCCAAGCCATAAGACTGCTAAATAGCCAGGCTGCTAAATAGTCAATTAATTGTAACCAAACTATCTGTTCTGTCTCTATCTTGCACGGACCCTATGTACACTCACTAGACTATATATACACACTCACTCACATACACTACATATGCACACACACAACACACACACGCATACTGACACAACACAAGCACACACATACATACATTTTGCACACACACACACTTTTACACTCATCATTTGCTGCTGTTCCTCTGTTCTTTATTTTATTCATATTATTGTCTATCCTGATGCCTAGTCACTTTACCCTGCCTTTATGTACATATCTACCTCAAATACCTTATTTTTGTCTATCCTGATGCCTAGTCACTTTACCCTCCCTTCATGTACATATCTACCTCAAATACCTTATTATTATCTATCCTGATGCCTAGTCACTTTACCCTGCCTTTATGTACATATCTACCTCAAATACCTTATTATTATCTATCCTGATGCCTAGTCACATTACCCTGCCTTTATGTACATATCTACCTCAAATACCTTATTATTATCTATCCTGATGCCTAGTCACTTTACCCTGCCTTCATGTACATATCTACCTCAAATACCTTATTATTATCTATCCTGATGCCTAGTCACTTTACCCTGCCTTTATGTACATATTTACCTCAAAAACCTAATACCCTGCACATTGATCTGGTACTCTGTATAAAGCCCATTCTAGTGTATTTTATTGTGTTATTTATTTTATTACAATTGTTTAACTCTGCATCGTATTCGGCACATGTGACAAGTAATATTTGATCTGATTTTTGAACACTTGCTTCCAATCTGCTACGATGTCAAGTCCGATCATGTGGTCTAATATGATGCACTAAGAAATGGGATGGTCCCTCAAATCACTATACACTAATACCAAGACCAAAATATATGCAGTCTGAAACTCTGCCAAACACTCCACTCTCAGACCTGAGTTGATAGAAAATGCACTGAGCTGTGTGAGTTTTACGGAGGTGAATGTTGTGGACGTAAGATATGGGTGTTAGTGGTGGGAAATGTGTGCGTATGAGTGTTGCTGTTAAAATTCTTTAAGAACCGTTCTCTAAGACCCCAAAGACCCTCAAATCTGCAAGCCCCCCTTGTGCATGCACACCCACACACCCCCGCCCCCCTGCAGCAGGCCTTCCCTTGTCTCTCCAGGATGAGCCGGTCTCACCAGTGTGGAGCAGGGAGACGGCTTCTTTTTAGCAGGGCTGCGTGTTATCCTCTTATCCCCACTGTTCTGGAATAGAGCGCGACCAGCTGGAGGACTGTAAGGGGCCTGATAATGTGATCTATTTTCTGCCCGCCGTCTTAATCTTGTTACTCAAATGGTTGTGAAGAGAGTCATGAATTTAAATTTTGCCCCCCACGTGTTAACCCCTCTGTGTCCATATCCCTCTTTTCCTCTCTCTCCCTCTCTCCCAGCTGCCTATAAGCGAACAACCCCACCCCACCCACACGTCTCCTTCCCCTTTCTCTCTATCCACCCCATCCCTCGCTCTCCGTTACCCAATCCCACGAGAGACCCCAGATGTCCGGTTCATCCTCCTCTCTCCCAGGAGCGCCTTCTCCTCCCCATTTCTCTCTGTCTCTTGCTCTCTCTCTCGCTCTCTCTCTCTGTCTCTGCGAAAGCTAAGGGAGGAATGAGGGAGGGATAGACAAGGACGGAGGGAGAAAAAAGCAGGGCGAAAGTGGCAATGAAATAAATGACTTGCATCTTGGCAGCGGCGCGATTAAAACGTAAGTCCCGATTTATCCAGCCACCCATGAAGCTGATTAGCAGTCTGTGATCAGGAGGAACAGCTTTGCTTGTTAAACTTTTCACCTCTGCGAGCTCGCCAGGGTTTTTCCTCCACCCCGCCCCCCAACCACACCAACCCCACCATCCCCCTTCCAGGCCAGATTTGAATGTGAATGCGGCCGTCCATCCTTTGCAGTTGGGCTTAGTGTTGGGAGGCTGGCCTTCCCCGCATACAGGCGGGTCACGGGTTCAACCACCGGCCGGTTACGTGGAGGGGTGTGCAGAGAGATAACGCACATCAAGGACACGGGGAGGGGGGGGGGAGGTCTTATCTGTCCTCTCAAAAGCCAGGAGAGGGAGACTGAGACTGAGAGGGAGAGAGGGGATATGTCTGCTGAAAGTAGCTGGTTGGTTTTGGAGTAGGGAGGGAGCCAGGCAGGGAGGGAAACTGTCGGTTGGTACCACTGGGTCCCAGGTGAGAGGAGGGCTGGGAGATCTGGAGGAGGAGTACTGTCTGCGATGCATCTGTGATATACAGTTTTGGGCCTTGGTGCTATCACGAACACCACTACTTCCTTTAATGAGACATGCATTATATACAAGTTGTAAAAGTAACAAAGATGTCATGGACTAATTTATCATAGACCACTTCTTTTTTTCATTTTCTCTTATTCTCTGAATCTGTCGACTGGGGTTTCTGTTTGTGAGGGAGTTGATTTATATAAACAGATTTCACATTTTGTACAAAACTCACTTTCCTAAGTCCTGGCGTGGTGCAAACACCAATCAGCGATCTGATTGGCTGGGAAAGAGCCCGGCTCCTAGACCCTCAGTGCCAAGTCAGCCGAGGTGGGCACTGGTCACCACCGGGCTTAGCCCATAGAGAGACTGTAGCTTATTGTGTAGCTCATTGTGGGCATGGAGAGGCAGTATCCTAGGGGGCATACTGTACATGTTCCACTCAGTCCATTTGTAACTGAGAGAAGTGTGAGATAAGTACCTGGGAGAGAGTCACTAGACTGATCCACTGTTTAAGAGAAGTCAGCTGGTAGTATCTGGGCCAGTTAGTATCATCTGAAGCAGCAAACTTCTTCCACCCCCTCTGACCTCATCCTAACCTGAAACTCCTGTGGTGTATTCACTAGGAACCAAACGGAACAAAACGGGCACCGACGAGATCTACCAGAATTCTTTCCAATAGAAACTCTAGTTTTCCTTGCAAAACGCAACTGTTTCCGACAGTTTGGACTAATGATTACATGTGTGTTTCAGATGCAGATTGGAGGGAAGGAGGCATATGATGACAACATCCACTACCCTCTCCTCATCACCCTGACCCGAGGAGCCAGCCCCACCCATCTTCATCTCCTCTGAGACCCGGCTCACCATCCTCCCCTCGCTGCCCAGCCTCTTGCCAATCCGACTCCCAGGGTTAGAGTTAGGCCGTCTAGCTTCCTGGCAGTCCTGCACACCAGTACTTATGCCACTGTGTCCCTGGCTCACATAGGGGTCACGGTTGATGAGATACAAGCTTGGGGATGAATTGTTTGATTTGTTTCCAGTATATATTTCTTGTATTAACTCCACTCACACTGTTGTGAGTTCAGTATTACTATTACATAACATTACAGAATAGTTTTTTCTTGACTTTTGGAAGTTTTGTGGCAATGCTTTGAAGAGTGTGTGTATGTTGTGATGACGACATGTTGTGTGTGGCTGAATCGGTCTCTGATCACTTGCGACCTTGTTACTGTGCAATACAACAATGTGCGATGTGCAAAACCGAATGGTGGAGATTTCAGGTTTCCCTCGCAGCCTCAATGAACTGTCAACACTGAGAGGACTGAAGCATACATACAGAATCAGTAGATAATGTTCTGATGCGCTAACCAAGTAGTATGCTAACAACGTTTATGTATATGGGCATACCGGACAGTGTCTTTCACTAAAAGTCTATAATGAACTTTTAATTTATGAATCAACAGGGTTCAGGTCACTTCGATCCATGCCCAGTACCCATCCGAACAAGTGTTTCTGAGTGCACATCAAACTGAAAATATTCTTCTGATTTGTCATCTGTGCTCTGCAGAAGTGTCTTAAACCAAAGGCAGGGTTCCACAGAGTTGAATTGCGATATGTGGTTCACTGTGAAAAGTGCTTCTCAGCCAATACCTCTCTGAGGTTGAGTTTCCCAAAAGCTTCGTAGGACCCAGATCTTTAGACCATTGCCTACAAAGCTTCCAATTGCCTCCAATGGATTTTCGGAGATCTTAATGCTGCGAAGCTTTTAAGAAACTCACACCTGGTCTCTTGCTCAATGCGCTCAGCTCTATAAGCCAAGACCTTCTACACTGTCTCCAGCTGAAACTGTGTTACTGTGAGATTAACATGAACAACATGATTCCACAAACTCACTGCTATATTTGACGTTTGTCCATAAAACGCAAACATCAAGTATTATTTCTACCCACCACTCAGCATTATGGTCTTCAACTGACTCTGGTCTACAGACGCTGTGCTCTTTACATCCACCAACCTGTACTCTAACCACAATTGTATTAGACATGGATTGATTGATTGTTTTATTAGAGTCTCAGGTGGTTTTAATAACTGTCCACTAAAAACATACTGCTATACATTACAGTCCTCTACTTTTAGAACTAATGTTCTGTTCTGTTTTAATAATAATAATAACCTCCGAAAATAACATTGTCATAGTTGTGATATAAAAGTTTTAACCCTTTTTGGATCCCAGGAAGAGTTCATGGGGATCCTAATAAATACAAAAGAACATGTCAAAATTGTATTATTTTATCAAATGTGGTTGACTTGATTTCAACATGTTTCACCTTGATCTCCTATTATGGGCCTGTATAATTCCCTCCTTTCAGATGCTTGGATCAGTTGAAATGATACTCAACTCATACAATAACATTCTCTGCAGATCGTCGTCATCCTTCTTGGTTTTCTCAGACAGTGGTCCCTGCTCTCTAAGCCGCTCCCAGACAGGGTGCTGTTTTCAGTGCAGGCCACAGTCCTTCTCCAGACTACTCCTCCACAAAAATAATAGAGAGAGGGGAGGGAGAGAGGGAGGGCAGCATAAAACAGCTAATCCTGAGGGCTGTGCTGGTCAGGCCGGTGCTGGGCTGCAGGGGTAGGGGGAATACAGGGGAGGGGCAAGCGAGCCCCCCTCGATCTCTCTTTTGATATTTTGAACAGGACTGTTCTCTCCACCCCACGCTCTGCCAGAGAGATTGAGAGAGGGAATGAGAGAGAGAGGAGCAGAGAGAGAGAGAGACAGAGAGAGACTGGGAGAGCTCCCTGCTCAACACAAGGGCCCCATTAACTTGACCACTTGCCCTTTGCACACAAAGCCTGGGACGGCCCCCTGCCCCTCCCACCCAATTATGTGTGATTAGGCTCAGTGTGCTATGTCAAGATGCAGGAGGGTGGGAGAGAGAGCTCTGTTAAGGACATCGAGATAGGCATCTGTTTAGGCCTGTCAAATTAAAGTTTATTGGTCGCGTTCACAGATTTGCAGGTGCAGTGAAATGCTTGTGTTTCTAGCTCCAACAGTGCAGTAATACCTAGCAATACGAAACAATACACACATAATCCCCCCCAAAATTATAAATAAATTAAGATATATCAGAACGAGCAATGTCAGAGTCCGCAATATATCATTGGAGGCTCTTCGGAGAAGGAATGGGGTGACCATCCTCAGTGAATTTCAGAAGAAAAAGAAATAGTGAAACACTAAAAAAGTTTACCTTTTTAGATTAAACTATATTAAATATATTCACGTCACCAAATAATTGATAAAAATTAAGTTCTACAGTAGCCTCAACAGCACTCTGTCGGGTAGCATCATGGTGTAGCCGAAGGACAGCTAGTTGATGTCCTCCTCTGGGTACATTGACTTCAACACAAAACCTAGGAGGCTCATGGTTCTCACCCCCTTCCATAGACTTATACAGTTATTATGACAACTTCCAGAGGATGTCCTCCAACCTATCAGAGCTCTTGCAGCTAAACTGACATGTTGTCCACCCAGTCAGAGAATGAATCTAGTAGTGAAAGCATAAGCTGCAGCTAGAGAAAGACAGTAGTTCAAAGAGAAAGACAGTAGTTCAAATTATATTTGTCACATGCGCTGAATACAACAGTGAAATGTTTACATACAAGCCCTTAACCAACCATACAGTTTTAAGAAAATACAAAACAAAAAAAGTAAGAGATAACAATAAAAAAAAACTAAAGAGCAGCAGTAAATAACAATAGCGGGGCTATATACAGGGGGTACCGGTACAGAGTCAATGTGCGGGGGGCACTGGTGTCGACGTAATTGAGGTAATATGTACATGTAGGTAGAGTTATTAAAGTGACTATGCATAGATAACAGAGTAGTAGAAGAGGGTGGGGGTTAATGCAAATAGTCTGGGTAGCCATTTGACAAGATGTTCAGGAGTCTTATGGCTTGGGGGTAGAAGCTGTTTAAAAGCTTATTGGACCTAGACTTGGCGCTCCGGTACTGCTTGCCGTGCGGTAGCAGAGAGAATAGTCTATGACTAGGGTGGCTGGAGTCTTTGACAATTTGTAGGGCCTTCCTCTGACACCGCCTGGTATAGAGGTCCTGGATGGCAGGAAGCTTGGCTCCAGTGATGTACTGGGCCACACACACTACCCTCTGTAGTGCCTTGTGGTCGGAGGCAGAACAGTTGCCATACCAGGCAGTGATCAATCCGTCAGGATGCTCTCAATGGTGCAGCTGTAAAACCTTTTGAGGATCTGAGAACCCATGTCAAATCTTTTCATTCCCCTGATGGGGAATAGGTTTTGTCGTGCCCTCTTCAGAAAGGTCTTGGTGTGCTTGGATCATGTTAGTTTTTTGGTGATGTGGACGCCAAGGAACTCGAAGCTCTCAACCTGCTCCACTACAGCCCCGTTGATGAGAATGGGGGCATGCTCAGTCCTCCTTTTCCTATGGTCCACAATCATCTCCTTTGTCTTGATCTCGTTGAGGGAGAGGTGAAAATTAAGACGACTTTCAAGTAGTAAGACATGTATAAAAGCAACAGATACCATTAATAAGAAGGGGCTAGAGGCGTTTTATATGGTGTAAGTCGCTCTGGATAAGAGCGTCTGCCAAATGACTTAAATGTAAATGTAAATGTGAGCTACCAAGTGGCTAGGACAGGCAAGAGATATGGCTGGGACAATGCTTGGGGAAAAGGCCAAAAAAACTATACAGACAATATCTTCATCAAACAACACTTTCACGATGCATCAGTGACATGGAACGAGATGTTTTGAAACAATTACTGCTTCGCATACAAGCCAGTGAATTCTATGCACTACAGCTGGATGAGTCAACAGAAGTGGCGGGCCTGGCACAGCTCCTGGTATATGTCAGTTACGTTTGTGGAGGGTCAATTAAGGAAGACATCCTCTTCTGGAAACCAGGACAACAGGAGAGGATATTTTTAAAGTACTGGACATCTTTGTGACCTCAAATGGACTTTGGTGGTTAAGATGTGTTGGTATCTGTACTGATGGCACAAAAGCCATGACAGGGAGACATAGTGGAGTGGTAACGCTCATGCAAGCAGTTGCTCTGGACGCCACTTGGTTTCACTGCAGCATCCACCGAGAGGCCAAGGGAATGCCTGACAGCTTGAAAGACGTTTTGGACACTACAGTGAAAAAGGTTAACTTTGTTAAAGCAAGGCCCCTGAACTCTTGTGTATTTTCTGCACTATGCAATGATATGGGCAGCGACCATGTAACGCTTTTACAACATACAGAAGTGGGCTGGTGATCAAGGGGCAAAGTATTGACATGTTTTTTTGAATAGAGTTTTCTTTACTGACCATCATTTTCACTTGTCTGACGTTTGCATGATGACGAGTTTCTCACCTGACTGGCCTATCTGGTACTATATTCAATGTGCGGGACAAAATTGAGGCTATGATTTAAGAAGTTGGAGCTCTTCTCTGTCTTCATTAGCAAGGACCTTCCTCCATGCCCTGCCTCCAGTCCACTTACTGATATCTGAACGAGAGCCTCATCGTAATTTAATCAGAAGCCACTGCCAGATTTCTGGATTGCGCTGCGCTCAGAGTGTCCTGCCTTGGCAAATCGCGCTGTTAAGACACTGATGCCCTTTGAAACCACGTACCTATGTGAGTGTGGATTCTCGGCCCTCACTAGCATGAAAACTAAATACAGGCACAGACTGTGTGTGGAAAATGATTTAAGACTGAGACTCTCCAATACAACCTAACACAGTATGTGCATCCTTTCAAGCTCACCCTTCTCATTAACCTGTGGTGAGGTATTCAAGATTTTCGATGAACAAATAAAGTTTTATATGTAAGATGGCTAAATAAAGAGATAAATTATTGATTATTATAATATTATTATTTGTGCCCTGGTCCTATAAGAGCTCTTTGTCACTTCCCACGATCTGGGTTGTGACAAAAACTCACACTCATTCTTATGTTTAATAAATGTATCATATAGTGTGTGTGTTGCAGGCTTACAATGATGGCAAAAAACAACAACATTTGAGAGTGCGCTGACCCTGGTGCTTGAGGGGGTACGCAGCTGGAGGTTGAATGTTTGAAGGGGTACAGGACCATAAAAGTTTGGGAACAACTGCAATAGAGCATCTTTGGGATGAGATGGAACTGGCTGTTTGCAGCATGAATGTACCGCCATCTAATCTGCAGCAACTGCGCCATGCAATCGCGTTAGCTTGACCAACATCCCTGTTCAATGTTTCCGAAACATTGTCCCGAAGACTTCAGACTGTTCTGGAGGTAAAGGGGGTCTGACCCAGTACTGAGTGTACAAAACATTAGGAACACCTGCTCTTTCCATGACATAGACTGACCAAGTGAATCCAGGTGAAAGGTGTGATCCCTTATTGATGTCACCTGTTAAATCCACTTCAAACAGTGTAGATGTAGGGGAGGAGACAGGTTAAAGAAGGATTTTTAAACCTTGAGGTAATTGAGAAATGGATTGTGTGTATGTGCCATTCAGAGGGTGAATATTTAAGTGCCTTTGAAAGGTGTATGGTAATAGGTGCCAGGCGCACCTGTTTAAGTGTGTCAGAAACTGGAATGCTGCTGAGTTTTTCAAGTTCAACAGTTTCCCGTGTGTATCAAGAAAGGTCCAACACCCAAAGGACATCCAGCCAACTTGACACAACTGTGTGAGGTTTCGAAGTCAACATGGGCCAGCATCCCTGTGGAACGCTTTCGACACCTTTAAGAGTCCATGCCCTGATGAATTGAGTCTGTTCTGAGGCCAAAAGGGGGTGCAACACAATATTAGGAAGGTGTTCTTAATGTTTTGTACCCCCAGTCTACTGGTGATTGCGTCGTCCGTGGATCTGTTGGGGCGGTATGCGAATGGTGGTGGGTCTAGGGTGTCAAGCACTTCATGATGACAGAAGTGAGTCCTACGGGGCGATAATAATTTAGCTCAGTTACTGTCACTTTCTTGGGTACAGGAACAATGCTGGACATCTTGAAGCAAGTGGGGATAACAGAGATTGTCTGTAAACACTCCAGCCAGCTGGTCTGCACATGCTCTGAGGACATGTCTGTGTGCGCACTGCATGTGTTAAGCAGAGTTTAGGAGTGAGAGTGGCATCTGCCAAGGTCAGATGGAAAGAAATTAGTATATAGAATACATTTTCTGATTTTACTTTTTTTAACTTTGTCCATTTCAAAGAACAAAGGACAGCTGGCAGTAAACCTGCCTCAGTTATATTTCCAAGTATCTACACACACACACACAGCCCCAGATGATGCCATGTCACTGAGAGCTCAGTGTTGATATAGTCAGTGTTCAGGGGTCACATGGGAGGGGGGCAGGTTGCGAGTGCTCCTGTGTGTGGCACTACCAGGTCAGTGAGTGCCCCCCCCCATTTGCCCAGAAACTATGTGCCAGGTGAGCTTCTGAACCACCTACCCTCTAGCCCCCACCCCAGCCCTTACACCACTCTGATATGGACTCCTGTATGAGCCAGTGGCTTGACATTGTGACACCTGCTTTTAGCTGTAAAATGGAACAGACAGAGATAAAATGTATATAATAACCTACTTTCTACAGTAAATGAAATCTGCTGGGCTGCGTGGGACACTTATAACCTAGGTGTGTGAGCGTGTGTGTTCTTGTGTTTGTGTGTCCAAGTCACTTGCTCGCCCCCTTTTCCCCAACATTTCCCCCTGCACTCTTCCAGTTGTTGTTGATGTGGAAAAGTCTCTAAGCCCTTTCCTTCTTCCCCCCTTTCAGTATTTTAATCATCCACTTTAATTAGAAGTGGATTCCTTTTCTTGCTTTTCTGCACTTCCTAAAATATTTTTGTTCTGTGCCGGTGAAGTGGAATGCTGAAAAGTCCCTGAAAGCATTTTAAATTTAGAAAGCCATTGAGTCTGTCAGGGGCAGAAGTGGGAATGATTCCCCATGAACACCTGCTCCTGTCCTTGAGGGCCAATATGACTTTTTCCATTACATACAGACGAAGCAGAAATGTGACGTCTACATTTTCAATGGAAATTATATAAGGAAATTGTATGGGCTATGGGTTGCACTTAACTTAGATGAGACCGTGTGTTACAAAACCAGGACTGTATCTCCCTCTAGGTGAGCTTGTGACATATACTCTTACTCATACCATAGGAGGACCATGGAGATGTTGTGCTCTCCATATCAGCTAGGCCTTGGGGAAGACACCCCTACGTCCACATAGGGATAGAATGGTCCAAGTGTCTAAACTCTATAGATACCTCACCATGAAACTCTGTGACAGAAAGTAGCGAGACTTCAGTCCCAGAACTTAGTTGTGTTCGCCTATGAATTCATGATATGAACAATGCTATATTAATGATCTGGAGTGGAGGCATTGGAAGTCATACAGTAGCCTAATTAAACCAAATGTGATTCTACACAGATCAGATCAGCCTCTTGGTCTGGAGGTCGACTCAACAAACAGCACTTTAGATATGAAATCATATACAGCACACAGAATAACGAAAAAGGTCACTTATATCCAGAAAACTAGTATTTATATGAGAGCTGCACCTCATTTGAATGACACACAGTATTTGGCTAAAATAACACATGCACAGTGGGAGGAAATACCTCTTCATTTTTGTAAATTTATGGGACTATAGCCCTAACTGCTGGCCACATTTTGGGGTGTATTGTGTTCCCTTATGCAGGACATTGATATTTCAGGAGTATCTTTAATTAGGCACTGACAGAACCTGGGCCAGGCAATGACATTTCCTCTTCGTTGGATTTCAACAATGTCGGGCAGACGAGACAATTTCAGCCCATTAAAATCATAATGAAACTCATAGCTATGGTGTTAAGGTAACATAAATCCAACACTAAAAGGCTAGGGAGCTGGTGAATTGGGAGAATTGACCTCTCCTCTGAAAAAATATAATACATAATAAAAAGGCATATAGGTCATGGCATATTCAACTCTAGACTTATAGACAAAATGCCAGACAGTAAAAATATACGAAATTATAGGATTTAAAGGTCCAACACACACACACACTAGTGTTTGAAAAGAGGCCAACATTCTACAGGAAGATTGTTGCCTTTAAACAAGCCTCTTTATCATTCAGGATGAACTCTGTTCCATCCACCTGGATATGACGTTAAGCCTCTGGGCAGAGTGCCGTGCTGGGAAAGGAGAGGCAGTTATTGTACAAATGGCTTATTGCTCTTAATTGGGGCCTTGTAATGTTGACGTAGACACTCAGCTTCACTGATTAGTTAGGTGGACGTATGCAGGGAAAATTACCAGCTCTCATTGGGAAGCACTTGTTTCCTGTAACTGTTATAGTCCTCTATATGACAGTGTTTGCTTATGTGGTAGCTGAGGAGGCAGATCATCAGTTGGATGAGCCCAGTCTACACCTGCATGTCAGCTGGGTCTGTTCTGGCCTTGGTCACACACAGACAGTTACACACATAGGCAGTCAGTCAACAGGTTTTATTGTCTGGAAGCCTTGCAGGAACTGGTGCCTTCAAGTCCTCTAATCTCGGCTGGGCTGCAGTCACCAGGGCAACGGTACAAACCCTCTCCGATGTTCACAACCCTTTAGGCCATTAGGATTGGTCAACGAGCCTCTTCCTGTGACAAGTGGCCTGCTGAACATCAAGAGGGTCGTTCCCTTTCTCTGAAGGTCAACAAGGCTGCAGTGTGTTCCACGATCGACCCTTAGCCTGCCACGCACACAATGTTAAATCTCCTAGTATTACTTCTCTACTCTCTTGGACAAATACCAATACCCGAGCCCAATGTACATTAGATTATAGTATTTCAATCTGCTGTACAAAAGGCATTGACTCACTTGATAATAAAAGCATAGCTTAGACTGTAGAGGTTGGGTAACATACATACTGACACACCCCCCATATGTAGCCACATGTACTAGAACTGCTCTGCAATTAACCTTTGTCTGATTCCTTTCCCCTACTCCATTTGAGTCAATGAGTTTGAGTGTGTTTTAACTGGTAGTACGAGTCTGACTCACTAAGAGCATCCAGCTACCACTCTAGCCAATGGTTTTAGGTTCAGTCATTCCGGTTTCTGTGCTGCGGCGCTGCTGGCTTATTGTCATGAATCTGAGTGCAATCGGTAGAATAGTTAGTCTTCTAGTATGTAGTATTGGCATGCTAGAATTTTCCTGAGTGTCTACAAGGCTGTCGTCGTTGATTGGGTGAGTGAGTTCAAAATATGTGGGACCTGCAGCATTGGCATGATTCTGAGGGTCTAAAACAGGGTCTATAGACATATTGTATCGACAGGCATTTCTGCAGGGTAAACTCTCGCCATAGATACGGGTGTGCTGCTCTGCGGTCTAAAACTCACACAGCTCTATTAATTAGCTGTTTGATGCTGTTAATTGAGCTCCCACAGCTGCACTAATTGATAACACCATTGCCATTGACAACAGGAAATACATATCTGCCTATTCGACAGCCCTATGCAAGCTCTTAGCAGTGTCAGAGAAGAGACTTCCAGCACGGCTATATATAAACTCAGCAAAAAAAGGAACGTCTTCTCACTGTCAACTGCGTTTATTTTCAGCAAACCTAACATGTGTAAATATTTGTATGAACATAAGATTCAACAACTGAGAGAAACAGAAATGGAATAATGTGTCCCTGAACAAAGGGAGGGTCAAAATCAAAAGTAACTGTCAGTATCTGGTGTAGCCACCAGCTGCATTAAGTACTGCAGTGCATCTCTTCATGGACTGCACCAGATTTGCCAGTTCTTGCTGTGAGATGTTACCCCACTGTTCCACCAAGGCAGCTGCAAGTTCCCGGACATTTCTGGGGGGAATGGCCCTAGCCCTCACCCTCCGGTCCAACAGGTCCCAGACATGCTCAATGGGATTGAGATCCGGGGTCTTTGCTGGCCATGGCAGAATACTGACATTCCTGTTTTGCATGAAATCACTCACAAAACGAGCAGTATGGCTGGTGGCATTGTCATGCTGGAGGGTCATGTCAGGATGAGCCTGCAGGAAGGGTACCACATGAGGGAGGAGGATGTCTTCCCTGTAATGCACAGCATTGAGATTGCCTGCAATGACAACAAGCTCAGTCCGATGATGCTGTGACACACCGCCCCAGACCATGACGGACCCTCCACCTCCAAATCGATCCCACTCCAGAGTACAGGCCTCGGTGTAACGCTCATTCCTTTGACGATAAACGCGAATCCAACCATCACCCCTGGTGAGACAAAACCGCAACTCGTCAGTGAAGGGAACTTTTTGCCAGTTCTGTCTGGTCCAGCGACGGTGGATTTGTGCCCATAGGCGACGCTGTTGCCGGTGATATCTGGTGAGGACCTGCCTTACAACAGGCCTTCAAGAGCTCAGTCCAGCCTCTCTCAGCCTATTGAGGACAGTCTGACCACTGATGGAGGGTTCATGCATTCCTGGTGTAACTTGGGCAGTTGTTGTTGCCATCCTGTACCTGTCCCGCAGGTGTGATGTTCGGATGTACCGATCCTGTGCAGGTGTTGTTACACGTGGTCTGCCACTGCGAGGACGATCAGCTGTCCGTCCTGTCTCCCTGTAGCGCTGTCTTAGGCGTCTCACAGTACAGACATTGCAATTTATTGCCCTGGCCACATCTGCAGTCTTCATGCCTCCTTGCAGCATGCCTAAGGCACGTACACGCAGATGAGTGTATCTTTCTTTTGGTGTTTTTCAGGGTCGGTAGAAAGGCCTCTTTTAGTGTCCTAAGTTTTCATAACTGTGACCTTAATTACCTACCTTTTGCTGAGTTTACATATATACAGTGGGGCAAAAAAGTATTTAGTCAGCCACCAATTGTGCAAGTTCTCCCACTCAAAAAGATGAGAGGCCTGTAATTTTCATCATAGGTACACTTCAACTATGACAGACAAAATGAGAGAAAAAAATCCAGAAAATCACATTGTAGGATTTTTTATGAATTTATTTGCAAATTATGGTATGAAATAAGTATTTGCTATCGCTGCAGAATGCTGTGGTAGCAATGCTGGTTAAGTGTGCCTTGAATTCTAAATAAATCACAGACAGTGTCACCAACAAAGCACCCCCACACCATTACACCTCCTTCTCCATTCTTCACAGTGGGAAATACACGTGGAGATCATCCGTTCACCCACAACGCGTCTCACAAATTCACAGCGGTTGGAACCAAAAATCTCCAATTTGGACTCCAGACCACAGGACAAATTTCCACCGGTCTAATGTCCATTACTTGTGTTTATTGGCCTAAGCCAGTCTCTTCTTATTATTGGTATCCTTTAGTAGTGGTTCCTTTGCTGCAATTCGACCAAGGCCTGATTCACACAGTCTCCTCTGCACAGTCGATGATGAGATGTGTCTGTAACTTGAACTCTGTGAACCATATATATGTATACTGTGGTATTTATATACTGTATATATTTATAATTGTGTTCTAATGCTCATCAGCTCAGGCTACCATTGCCATCATTGTTATAATTCTAGGTTTCAATGCACGTAATGACAATATCGTCCTATTTTCTTTCACCCACATTATTTACATAATTATAATCTGACATCAACTGTCCTACCTTTGTATTGTAGTCTGGAATGCATTTGAAAAGCCTATTATCTTAGAGGTAAAATGTGTTTCACCTGTCATTGACTGATATAATGATACTGAGGGAAGAAGGTTGACTAGTACAGTAGTGGAATCAGATGGCTCGGTCACAGGAATGCATACAGTGGAAGAGGAGGAGGAGGAGGAGAGGAAAGGAGAAAAGAGGAGAGTGTTCTTAGTTAATGACCACACTTGTGCGTTATGGTAGCACCATACTGGGCTGAGCGCTGGTAATGGAGCGCGGCGGGGGCCAGTCACTGTGGTATAATGGAGGGGCGGGGTGGGGGGGAGGGGGGGTGAGAGAGTGGCGTTAGAGCTGGCTATAATCGTGACAGTGTCGTGACTACTCTAAAAATGACAGGCCAGGCACTAGGCCAGCCAGAGTGGGCTGGGGGACGTGGAATGGGGGACGTCTTTTATTATGGTCAAAGTAATTGCCTGTAATGGCAAGGAAATATAATGACAGCATTGATTGAACCAGATGAAACATAAAAGAACAGCATCTTTGTTTAGAAATAGTCCGGAACACTTGGTGGAACACTTGGTGGAACACTTGGTGGAACTCCCCCCGTAGCCACCAGAGTTCCACCAAGTGTTCCGGACTATTTCTAAACAAAGGTGCTGTTCTTTTATGTTTCTCCTGTTTCTTTACGTGCTGTCATTACATTTCCTTGCCATTTCAGGCAATTAACTTGACCAGATTAAAAGTGCTGTATTTCCCCATGCCCTTGTGTACATTAAGGTTATGAGCTTACATTTGGTCATTTTACATCCAGCACTATAGAGCCTAATTTCATGCAGTAGTGGTTTACATGGGGTTACCGTTGTTAAGACACTATTGAAGCAGGCATAAATAGCTAATAATGTTATGATGCCTGGATGACATATAATCACTTTTTTTTAACCAAAATACCAAAATGTGAAAAGTGCACCTCAATCAAACATTTGACATAGTTGTGCTGTGAATCAGTTATTTTTAATATCAGGAGATCCAGAATTTGTATTTAAACTTAAGCCTGAAACATTTGATGTGATATAGAAACCAAACATGTTTCCATGTAAAAACAGGACTATGAAAGTAAAACCTTGAAAATGGCAAATTACCAATTTTACAATTGATGAACTCAGGAACAAGTGAGTTTAACAACTTGAAAAGCTGTCGTGGCCAGACAAAATGGTGGATAAATGGATGGGGTTAGCTCCTATAAACTTCCTACATTTGACCCAGCAGCCAGTAGCAGTCTGCTCCCACACATCAAACAGCTCATAAGGAAATGTCCAATGACTGACAAAAACAATCTAACAGCCTTTGATGACAGGCTACTGTACAAATACATCACGCGAGGCTGTGTACTGCAGCCAAGAGGTACATGCTGGCTCTCTGTGTTATCCGTAGCTCAGACAGCAGGAGGACTTCCTGCCAGAAGGGCTGTGGGTTTCCTGTGTTGTGGGGCAACATTGGGCCTCATTGTAACTGGCACATTCTGGGTTTCCTCTACAACCTCTGGTGAACCAGATCACAACCCCACAACCTTCTCATCTATACCCTCTCTCTGGTCACAGCAGTGTGGGCTAATTATTCAGATTATGATCCCCTCTTCAACAGTCCAACAGCTATAGACAAGCTATAGGCACCCTATGCCCTAAGTCCAATATATCTAATTTCGTGATATCGACTCCCTTGAAAGGTCTCGTATTATTTTAGCCGGGAGAGCGAGGGAACGCCGAGGCCTTTTGTGGGAGAAATCCGAGAAGGCGTCTGTCACAGACCTCAATGCCAGCTTTATGTAAATCTCAGACTTTTCCTGATGTAAAGCTGAATAAAAACACATTAATGCCGTGTGTATATTTAAAAATCTCCCCGACTCCTTCAGATTTTGGCAGCAGATCCAGTAATCATGTTGACAAATTAATGGTAGAGAATTAGTTGTCCATTAACAGTGTATTATGCGCTACGCTGGCATATAAAATGACTACCAAATAGTGGAGGGAGAGAGAGAGAGAGACGGAGGAGAGTGGGAATGAATTCCACCAGCTCTGATTCTGGGAGAAAGCTTATGATTGACATCTTTGGACTGTGAGAAATCAAAGCAACGTGGAAGTCAGCCACAAAGGCTCTCGTTCTCTCTCTCTAACACACACTCATACTATGAGGCTTTTGTCCCAAATAAGTATTTTTGCCAGACAGTTGGTATGTCATTGAGTCGAGGCAGATCTCAGCAGTGTGAGGTGATATTTAGAGTGAGGTGAGATGGAGTATAGGGCAGTAAAGTCAATTCTACCCTCTGCAAAAAAATTATGTAAATGTCAGTTTATTTGTCAGTACATGCCTTGATAGCCAGTGTTGTTGCTCAGAGCTTTGCAAGTTTTCAACATCAGGCAAATAAAGTTGAAGTTAAAATAAACATGTAAGCGGTAGTTATTTCTCCACTTTTCTTCTCTTCGGCTCTGAGAAATGTAATTCAGATGTCAACCCCCAGTCTTTCTGTCTTCATCTCAGTACACTGTCTTTTTCTTTCCATTGTTCCCTTTGTTCTCTCTGCTGTTCCTTTATCCAGCGAGACATCGCCGAGTAGGGAAGAAAAGATGACACGCTTTCAGAACCGTCTCTCCGTGTCCCGGCTCGAGTGGCTGTCATTTTTACAGCGGTACACTGACAGCTCCCACTGTATGGGAACACCCCCGTCCCATAATGGCCTTGATGAAGCCACGTCTGTCTGCTGTCTGTCAAGCTGTCTGCCTGGCTGTCTCTCTCTGCCTTTCGTCTGCAGCTTCCCATATCACATCTCTCTTATAGTACATTATCACATTATATCCTGCTACATCTGCCCGTGACACACATCACAGTCACATCAGCCATGACATCAGCCATATCGCTCCATAATGTAGTCACACCACCCATCACATTAACCATATCTTATACCAGATTCTGAGCTTGACATCTCACCATGTAACTGCCATAACCCCCCTCTGATCTAAAGCAGACATTACTATGGCCAAACTATGCGTGATATGGCGCTGGATTGGTCTAGAGTTATATTACGGCTGTTCTAATTCTCCTGAATGATGAACACACAGTGATCAGCTCCTTAGAATGGATCCAGGTCTGGTCCAGGGCAGCTGGACCTCGGCTCTGGAAATTCTGACCCACGCTGAGTCTCCTAATCAGGAGGACCCAATTCTGGAGGCCTGAAAGGAGAGGAAGGGGAAAGGGAGGCCGCAGCACAATACTCCCAGGAAGCATTAGGACTAGCCTGCCACTGTGGCCCCATTCCCTCAGCCCAGCCCACCCGACCATCTGCAACAATACTCCCAGGAAGCATTAGGACTAGCCTGCCACTGTGGCCCCATTCCCTCAGCCCAGCCCACCCGACCATCTGCAACAATACTCCCAGGAAGCCTTAGGACTAGCCTGCCACTGTGGCCCCATTCCCTCAGCCCAGCCCACCCGACCATCTACAACAATACTTCCAGGAAGCCTTAGGACTAGCCTGCCACTGTGGCCCCATTCCCCCAGCCCACCCGACCATCTGCAACAATACTCCCAGGAAGCATTAGGACTAGCCTGCCACTGTGGCCCCATTCCCTAAGCCCACCCGACCATCTGCAACAATACTCCCAAGAAGCATTAGGACTAGCCTGCCACTGTGGCCCCATTCCCTCAGCCCAGCCCACCCGACCATCTGCAACAATACTCCCAGGAAGCATTAGGACTAGCCTGCCACTGTGGCCCCATTCCCTCAGCCCAGCCCACCCGACCATCTACAACAATACTTCCAGGAAGCCTTAGGACTAGCCTGCCACTGTGGCCCCATTCCCCCAGCCCAGCCCACCCGACCATCTGCAACAATACTCCCAGGAAGCATTAGGACTAGCCTGCCACTGTGGCCCCATTCCCTCAGCCCAGCCCACCCGACCATCTGCAACAATACTCCCAGGAAGCATTAGGACTAGCCTGCCACTGTGGCCCCATTCCCTCAGCCCAGCCCACCCGACCATCTGCAACAATACTCCCAGGAAGCATTAGGACTAGCCTGCCACTGTGGCCCCATTCCCTCAGCCCAGCCCACCCGACCATCTGCAACAATACTCCCAGGAAGCATTAGGACTAGCCTGCCACTGTGGCCCCATTCCCTCAGCCCAGCCCACCCGACTGTGACCATCTGCAACAATACCTCTCAGAGCCCTTTAGAGCAGGGCCACCAGGGCACAAAAGCACAACGGAAATGGGGCTAACTTTTGGGAGATTGGATGCCCCCACCCTCCCTCCACCCCCAGTACTGGCAGCCATACAGGGACACAGAGGGTAGGGAGCAGGGGGCCATTGTGGAGAGGGGGAAATAAGTTCTAGTAGTTAGTAGAGGGCCAATGTTTCTCTGTACGGGCAGTGGGGGAAAAATGATCTTTTGTGACTTGTTGTGTTCTCTAGCAGTATTCCCGTGGAAGGAAAGAAAGAAAATGGAGCAGGGGTTATTTGGCCGCCCCTTTTCCTCTCCCCTCCTGTCCAATCAATGGGATTCAGTTAGTTACTTAGGACCCCACTGTAGTGGTAGGAATGTCTTAAGGAACAAGGGAGCCACACAAATAGTGGGCCTGAGTTTGGACGTGTTTGTTCAACAAAAAAGGGGTTAGTCAGGAAGACTCCCCTTCCATTCCATTCCACCCCTTTGCCTCCTCTTCATTCAGCCAGACTGTTGACAAAGATGTTCAGTGTTTTGGAGAAAAAGTCAGTGGCTCAACATCTCGTTCAGAGGAGAAGCCACAGACACTGGGAGGGGGGACTGTCCATCAGAGTGCTACACAACAAGGACACATAGGTTACTGTTATATTATACTAGGTGAGGGAGCCCTGGTATCTCAAATAGACATGGATGGTATTCTCCATTATGGTATATTGAAAGCTGCACTTGCACTGCACTGGTGGGTCTCATATAGGAAGAGGAATAACATAAATATGGCTAAGGTAAGAGATGATTACCATCTCTGTCATATCCTTACAGACAGTACTCACACAATCTTAGATTGTCCAGAATACTTTCTTTAACCTAATCTGTCTGCATTCCAAGAAAAGGTAGTATTGTTTGTTTTGCAATCTCGATGACAGTTTGGTAACACAGTTTAGGCGTACACTTAGGGCAGAGGCCTCTGAACTATTGAGACATGACATATGGGATTTGAAAATAAATGACATCCATAATGGTAAACATTGACGGATGGAGTTGGTTTGTTTCCATTGGGGTGAGATTGGTACACTTGTGATAAGTGGTCCATTGCAGTGAAGACTGTGTACTGCTGAAGAATACCACTAATAATGCCCTTAAACAGGACCCTTTGTACAACCTGCTATTCTCAGGCTGCAAAATTAGGCTTCCCTTTTTCCTTCTTTCTTTGGCCTCCTCCTTTCTTTTTCTGTAAACTACCATGTGAAGTGGTTCATTACTGCGCCTTCCCACTCCAGGTAGTGGCCCGGGCCATTCCCAGCACTCCAGCTCTGTAACTCCCCGCTGAAGGAAAACATGGCACACAAAGGTCTTGTTAGCACTTCCTATGTGAAATTAGCAGCTTTCTTGAAGGTACAACTCCAATTACCTATCATCAAGGAGGATGCGCCCATAGCCCACAATGTGGCCCCATCTCGCCATTGGCATTCTGCAGGGCCCGTAGTACCTCTCTAATTAAGACTA
Organism: Oncorhynchus masou masou; assembly: GCF_036934945.1. NCBI lineage: Eukaryota > Metazoa > Chordata > Actinopteri > Salmoniformes > Salmonidae > Oncorhynchus > Oncorhynchus masou. The sequence goes on along the minus strand of NC_088242.1, from coordinate 19,624,892 downwards.
AGACGCTCTTCTCCCCTCCTGTGTCTGAGTGCATTTATTTACCTCATACTCAGAGACGCTACCCCCTTCTCCTCTTCTTCCCTCCAGAAATACTCCTAAGATGCACCATGAAGAAGACACAGAAGGGCTCTTTTGCTCTGAGCTGCTTGGAGATGTCGGTCGTGGTATAGTTCCTCCTATACTGTTACACCCTTCAAGACCTCTGGGCCCCGCCCGCTTCGGATGCATTGTTCGCAACTTGAGAATTCTTCCTCCTGCTCAAAGGTGGCTGGAGAAGGGAACAACAGGCCACAGAACAGGAGAGGCTGGGATGGGTGCTAAGGGGGATGGGGGGGTTACATCCTTGGAAGCGACTAATGATGGAGGAAAGGAAAAATATTGTTGGCCTTGCTCAGGCTCCTAAAAAGCTGGGATCCTTGGGCTGGCTGAGTATTATGATGGGAGATGTCCCCCATACCCCACCCTGCTGCTCCCACCCCCAAGGCTGCACACAACACCTTAGGTGGTCAGGGCCCATTGCCTGAAATGAGAGAAGAAGTGAATTAGGAAGGGGATATGAGGCCTGCTTCGTAGTAGATATACAAGTGTTGAAGGAACCTATGTGGGATTGGAGGGGTGGAGTAGCTAAATTAGGAGATTAAAGCAATAGTTTGGATTGCTGTTTTACTTAACCCCTTCACACTACCGACTACAATCCACTGCACTACAATCATACATTTCACTGGTGAGAAACCGAACAAGGCAAGACACCTGGATGAGAAGAAGCTTCAATTCATTTGTAACAGTTATGGTTAACAGGGTGGACATTGATTGTAGTGAACACATACAGTATTGTCATTGGAATATGGATGTATAGTGAATGCATATTACCAGAATGATTGTATATTGAGAGTTTGTCCAACTGTTTACATGTATAAAGACTTTTCTTGTGTTACTCTTATTGTAACATGTTGTAGCATTTTGCATCCCTCCACCACCCCTCTCTCCTTCTCTTATGTATTTCTCCCTATTTTTTAACTCAACTCGGGGTAGGCATAACGTAACATAGTAAATGAAAATCAGAGCCACTCCCATGAGTATGATATGTTAAGCTTTGTATGGTATGTATTCATTTCTGGATGTCCATCATCCATTTGGTATGGTATATCACAAATTACAATTCATAATGTATGATATGCTACGAATTGTAATTCGTACAGTATGTTAAAAATGACCAGTTGTGGCTAAAGGGTTACGGTTAGGGGAAGGGTTAACTAACATCCTAAGTAGTAGCTAAAAAGTAGTAAGTAATTGCAAAGTTGCTAATTAGTTAAAAAGCTAAAGTTGTCCATGATGAGATTAGAACACACAGCCTTTGGGTTACTAGACATTCACATTATAAGTAGATTTGTTTTTGCCTTAAGTAACCTTCTGTTTTACACAACCATAACAAACTTAACATATTATAATTTGGTGTCCCATATTTTAATATATTATGTTACGTCTAGTCTATGAGACCAGGCTGTGTTTTCCATGATCCATAAGGGGGATTTACTCTGCACGGAGAAGCAGAGTCCACCAGGACTCACAACATAACGCTGTCTTCATCTCCCCCTCCCGATCCTGCAGCACTGTTGAATACTTGTTTAGAAAAGCATTCTAGAGTGGGCATTACATTTAGATAAAAAGGATCGTTGGAAAAGACATAGGACACCTCTGAAGTAGTACCAACAATAGGCCCTTGTTTACGGTTCTAAAGCGACCGTGGTAAGGCTATAAGCAGTATGAACACCTCCGCTCTGTACATTATCTGGTCGTCCATTTTTCCCCAAAATAATATACAGAACTTCGGCGTTTATCCTTCCCTTATTATACCCTACAGCCAGAGCTGATTCCACTAGACGTGCATTAGATTAATGGCACATTTATCCAATCACAACTCCTTTCTGTGACGGTATCACTGGATGAGATTAGTGGATAGAGAACATAGCTTTCTGCTTGAATTAAACTCCCCCCACCAACCACGTTGTATGAAGACAATATCATTGATCGGATCTGCAGGGCAAAACTAATCAATAATAGCAACATGAATAACCCCCCAAAAATCTGTCATTCTGTTTGACATGGGCTGCACTATTTATTAACGTTCACAGATTATATAAAGACTTTCACAGTTGCAATGAGGGAGAATAGGGTCTAGCCAACAAATTAGTGTTTTGCATAATTGAGGGCTTGTGCTATAGGCCTATTGCTAAATCACTCAATAAATATGCACAATGTGTAAAGAATAATAGAGTTTATGAGCTTAGAACGAACCTAATAACAATCCCCTGTTGATACTTCTAGGCTATAAATTGCTGAGACAATGAATTGACCTATTTTTAGTTTGCCAAGGGAACTATAATCCAGGTACCAGAATTCAGTCAATGTAGGTTATTTGAATGAGATGGTTATTCACTAATCTCGGAAACCCAGAACTAAAATCTTGCGTAATTGCATCAGATGCTCTGTTTAATTTACGTGCTTCTGTTCACCAGAGATGAGTTATTCACCAACCATGTTGTGTTGCAGACCTAGTTAATTAAAACACATTTTCCACACCTCAGAAAAGACAATGTCTCTGCATCTAGGCTACATCCAAGTTGGTATATAACAAGTATTTTGTGTTTCCCCACAGACATAATTCAAAGTGAAAAATGAAGTATATTTTAAAGGTCCAATGCAGCCGTTTTTATCTCAATATGAAATCATTTCTGGGTAACAAATAACTTACTGTGATTATTTCAGTTAACATGTTTTTATTTGATTTCTTTTTTTTTTACAAAAATAGCTTCTTAGCAATGAGCAATTTCTCAAGCAAGAATTTAGCTAGCACTATCTTGGAGTGGTCTAAATCGGGCGGGGATAACTGAAAACTGTTATTGCAGAGAGGTATGAAACTCTATTATTGGTCTATTAAGTAATTTACCACCTGATGATGTCACCAGGCAGGCTAAAACTCCATCCCACTAAAACAGGGTGACATTTTCACAGTATTTTTCCAACTTCAAAGTTTGGAAATATATATAAAACACAGGAAACCACTTTTTGACTGCACGGGCCTTTAACAAATAAATAACCTATGTATGTATTATATTTCGGCAGATGAAAATGTGTTGGATAGTCAGTAGTCAATTTGGGAACCTTGGCTGTGCAACCTGTAGGTGCCTTGTGGATGTTCTGTTTGAATTGAATTCATCTCCAGAATATATTGGCTAGGCTGTAGCCTTACATAACATCTGCTGAATGACTAAAATGTAATTGTAGTAGTAGCCTAGCCTAGTCTTAAGAAAAAAACTAGACTGTTGGGAGTATTGTTCCCTCTAGCAACAATGAATGGACAGAGGCATGTGCACAAAGAGTGAGAGAGAGAGACAAAAATGTGTGCAATTTATTTGAGGTTTTACCTCGTTGTTTTACCAAAAAGCCTCAGACTTTTGTGTCTCCACCTCCATGGCCCGGTTCCTCGGTCTCACTAGGCCATGGTCTCAGTGGACCTGCTCTGACTTGGGGCCAAGGAAAGGCTGCTGGGGTTTTGGCTTCATTTACATAACAATGGCTAACTGTGAACATGGGTTTACACCTTTGATGGTTAACACCAACTCACAAAGCAACTGTTTTGATTATGCAGAGGTTGTTGATTCTGCTCTTCACAGGTTCTCACTGTCAGTGTTAGTTATGTAAACACAATTTCCAGGGTGTATACACTAGTTTAACACTGGTGTTACAGTCGAAAAGCAGCAGTTAATAAAAAATATAAAACATTTTGACCTAGCTAAAGGACCAAGCCTGTGTATGACATGATGAAATATGTCATTTCGTTTTAGCGAAGATGGCTGTAAAAAGTATTTTTGCTCTCTAGCCTTTCAAACCTGAAAATAAATGTCTTGATAGCAATGCCTGATAGTCTAAGCTAAACTTTGAGTTGCAATTTAGGCTAGGTTACTAAGGAGTCCTATGAAGGTAAAAAAATACAAATGATAGGATAATATTGCAATATTTCACATTAAATGTAGTCAATAAATGTTAATGTGAGAAAAAAGGCATGTCCAAGTAGGATTGATTGATTGATTGACTGATTAAATAATTGATTTGTAGGTGACATATATGTTAATTCTATCGGTCTACCCTACCTAATCTAAATTATTTTGGGGATGTGTGTAAATGCACATTTCTCTCAAATTGTGTCTTAGACCCCAGTCCTCATGATGATGAGGATGAATAATAGGATTAGTAGGATTGCAATTACTAGGCTATTATTATAGGCCTGTTTGTATTCTCATTATATGCATTATTATTTTTGATAAACTGTTTATTATTCACCATAAAATATTAATATACTGTATCTTGGAGCCACCAGAATAGAAGACGATCACAAAAATGATATATATTTTTATCATGACTTAAACCATCCGTTCTAGTGCAGAGCCTTATCCAGGAACTGTAGACAAGGCTCGAGCTGCAGAAGGCGTTGAAATCCATGTATTCAGCCCCTTTCCTTTCTCTCCCCTCCCACTCTTTCTCCTCCCTCTCCCTCTCCCTCTCTTTCCCTCCCCTCCCTCTCCCTCCCCTCCCTCTCCCCTCCCTCTCCCTCCCCTCCCTCTCCCCTCCCTCTCTTTCTCTCCCCTCCCTCTCCCTCTCTTTCTCTCCCCTCCCTCTCCCTCTCTTTCTCTCCCCTCCCTCTCCCTCTCTTTCTCCTCCCTCTCCCTCTCCGCATCTCGAAAGCAGGTCCTGAAAGACTAGCCACATCAGCTATTACATATTTAATCAAAACAATGAAACTATATGAAAGATTAAGGGTGCCTACAAATAATTAAGGATTATTGCAATGAAAAATGCATGCTTATTGTAACCTAGGAGTTCATGATATGAACAATACAATATTAACGATATGAAGTGAAGGCAATATAAACCAAATGTGATTATAATGGGCAGTGCTGCGAGATACAGATCAGCCGCTATACTCACAGCAAACAACACTTTAGATATAAAATCATATACAACAACTAGAATAACGAAATATGAAGACAACTAGTATTCAAATGAGAGCGGCACCTTATCTGAATGACAGAATTTGGCAAAAAGGAGCCTACACATGCACAGACATTAAGAGGTATTTCCCCCCACTTGTGTTAATTTATGGGACTATAGCCCTAACTGCTGGCCACATTTTGGGGTGTATTGTGTTCCCTTATGCAGGACATTGATATTTCAGGAGTATCTTTAATTAGGCACTGACAGAACCTGGGCCAGGCAATGACATTTCCTCTTCGTTGGATTTCAACAATGTCGGGCAGACGAGACAATTTCAGCCCATTCAAATCATAATGAAACTCATAGCTATGGTGTTAAGGTAACATACATTGCAACACTAAAAGGCTAGGGAGCTGGAGAATTGGCCTCTCCTCTCAGAAAAAAATATAATACACAATTGTTTTTAAACGGCCACTGCATATTCAACTATAGACCAAGACAAAACGCCACACACACACACACACACACACACACATGTCACAATGACACAGTCAAATGTTTGTCATATTTGTCTTCAGTCAGATGCTGCTCGATTAGTTCAGTGCGCGCGGCAGTGTGGATTGCAATGCACCCAGTACTTTGTTAAAATATAAAAGATTAGTAGCAGATTCTAGGGCATTATGGATCCAGCATCAACGTGATTAAAGGAAATTATTAAAATACCACTACAAACACTACTACCAGTAGACCTACTACTAGACTACTACAAATAGCAGGCAAGGTTACTAAGAGCTCAATTCAATCCATACCGTAAACGTTCAGCGATACAACATGCTTGAAATGTAAAGGCAATGTTAATGGAAACTGCATTCATGGTAAACACTGCATATGTATATCTGTCAAGTAATCTGTTAAACTTCAGCAAAACAGATTGAATAGATCCCTAAATCTACTAGCCCGAGGCTGCGTTTACACAGGCAGACAAATTCTGATCTTTGTCCACAAATTGGTCTTTTGACCATTCAGATCAACTCTTTTGCCAATAATTGGGAAACATATGAGAATTGTGCAGGCTGCCTAAACGCAGCCCAACAGCCTGATAATGGGACAAGTACACTGTAAAAAAATATATTCTGGGGATTAATGTATATTACCCCTCCAAAATCTATGATTTTCACATAAAAATGCAGGTTTTCTGGTTTTACTTCAATATTTGAAAAGCTTAGATTACTTGATTTGATTTGTATGTGTTCAAAAAGCATGACATTAGAAAATGTAAATTCAGTTTAATATACTGTGTTAAATTTAAAAAATATTTACTGTCAATTTAAGAATTATATTTTTTTGCCATGCGGCTCCATTTTTAGAGGATTGTGTGTAATTCATAGGCTAGTAATGCTATGTGGTATTCATTTATTTATAGGCCGACACACAATGTTTTAATTCATGATCATAAAATGCTTATTTTGTTAATCATCTTCAATTCTGGTGACTCCAAGTTATGTCCATATTTTATGGTCTTGGGCTACATTGAAAAAAATAAATTCAGTCCTTCTTACAATCTTAGCCTACTTTATAGCCTAGGGCAGGGATGGGCAACTTAAAATTAGTAAATTATTAGCTGGGCTAATTGAGTGACTATCACTGACTGACATAACAAGATAAAAACTGTTGATGCACAAACAAATTTCGAAATTGCAACTTGTGTATTCTACTATTCTACCTCACAACAGTAAAAATGTAATTCATCTGAGGGCCTTCAAAAGGGGGGCCAGTTGCACATCCCTGGCCTAGGGCCTTCTGTGTGCACTTGTGGTGACAATTTAGAGGCCTATAGGACTCAACATTATACTCATTATCAGTAGTAGAGGAAGCTTTGCTATTGCTTATTAGGCCTGCGATTGAATGTATATACAATATTTATAGCCATTAATGAAATCCGTGGCAGGAATTGGCTGCAGGTAGCCTACTGTAGCAGTTAGAGAGGCCAGCCAGGTACCAGAGGATTGCCAGTTTGAATCCCGGGTCCGGCAGGAAATATCTGTCTGAAAGTGAGCTGGCAACCCAAGGGTTGCTGATATCAAATCCTAGATGTCATTGCCTGCTGTTGTGCCCTTGATCAAGGCACTTAACCCCCCACAACAACAGCTCCCCGGGCGCTCAGTGTAGCAGCCCTCCTCACCTCTACAAAACCTGTACATGCATGTCTTTCGAAGGGAATGGGCTAAAAGCGGAAGTCAAATTTCACCTAGAACTACTAATTTGAGCAGGCAGTCCTGACTGCTATTTTTTTGTCAATAACATAAATTAGCTACGCAATTGTCAGAGTTGGTCTGTAGCCTACTTAAACATATGGAAATGAGCGGAAGGAACCAGACGAACAACATCATAATTGCCAGGGATGCGAAAAAGCAGGCAGCAAGCAGGAAGCAATAAAACAGCTTTCAGTTTCAATAGGTCTACTGCGAACAGTGCAGGTACTGAAGACAAGTGCCTCTGTCTGGGACAAAAGTATTTGGTTGTGTTTACAATTGAAAAAATGTATTCATAAACTGCACTTATATTTATTTGCCGTGTCATTTTAAATAAGGACTTCCAGTTTGTAATGTCAAGGGTATAGGCCAAGAATAGGGGTACTCAGTAGGCTAGGCTACAATTAAGCAATATGGTCGGATCAAAACAGAAGGGAGAGAGCACGATAAAAATTAGCTCTCTTTTTGTGCATAAATTCATACTAATATGTGTGCCTCATAGAATCCGTTTGCTGCGGAAAGCGATAGTTGCATTAACCCTTCAACTCTCATTTCATTGCGCATTCATTAAGGAGCTTTGGTATTTAATTACCATGAGGCAATGCGGGAAAAGGTAGGCTCTTCCGTTGTAATTGTTACCTTGTCTGTACCTAACTTAACATTTTTCCGGGAATATATAATAGTCAAGCACTATTTTTAGTTATTATTTAGGGGAATTACAGCGTGGTTTATGTTAATTGTAGAGATAGTTATGCAATAAAAAGTGCCCATTTAGGACATCTTATTTAATCTGAGCCTGGTACACAGTCCTTAGCAAAAGTATTAATTACAACCATCACAACACCCTTTCTTGTTTAAGGATATTGTTATATAATTGTTGATTTTGGAAATTAATACTGTCTCAATAAGCTTTAAAGAGGGACTCTATCCCCAAAAATACAAATAGTTGATTTTTATAATTTTTATAGTATAGATGTTATTCTTCACATAATTTGTAAATCTATGGTCAAACTCAAAGCTTTAGTCTAATTTATGAAGCTGATCAGATTAACACATGATGATGTCACAAGGTTATGAACACTCCCCTTCAATTAAAGCACACTGTATGATAATGTATTGTTTAGAGGACTGCTCTATTCATTGGCTTAGAAAAGGAGGGATATGGTGTGATGGTTTAGAGGTGCATGTCTTATCCATGTCTCTTCCCACCCTCAATTCTCCCTCTCTCTCTCTCTCTCTCTCTCTCTCTCTCTTTCTTCTCTCCTCCCTCGCCCCCTTATTCGGCAGCCCATTCTTCTGTTATATCTACTCTCTTATATTAATCACTGTTATGTGAATGGCAACATTTACAGTAAAAAGCCGCTCTTTATTTTCTCTCTTAAAATTGTCTCGAGTCGATGGCAAACAAGAAATAGAGAAATCAAATGATGACAGTTGAGGCGAAGCGAGCCATTGCGAGCCATTAAGTCCTCAGCACAAGACTCCATTAAAGTACGGCCCGTGTTATCAATCTGCAAGTTTATTATTGCCAGTCCTCATTCCACATTATCAGAAAACACTGTCATTAAAAAGCATTTGACCTTTTTGAAGCGAGTATCGAGAAATTACTTTTCTTTTTTTTTGACTCTACCCTTTTTTTCAAATAATGCTTCTCAGCAAATTGTAATTCAACCTCCTTCACCATGCGAAGCTTCGCTCTGACAGCCCTGAGGAGATACCACCCTAATTAAATGTTACTTCTGCCATTTGTTTCATGGAGACAATGAGTGGGAGGAGGATGCTACGTGGGGAGAGACAGTGCTGTGCTGGAGGCGGGTGGATGGTGTGGCGTGGAGAGGAAAGGATAAACTGAGTGCCTCTTGGCCACACATTGAGGATCTAGCTAGCATAGGAATTGCTTCTATCGATCTGCAGAGGCAAGCTAGGGCAGACAGATGGGGACTGTTTGTGGTTTAACAGGGCATCCTAACACTTTGAAATCCCCACTCATCGCTATCAGCGTCTATCATCCGCTCTCAGGGTCGGCTCCTGTGTTCCCTTACTGGCACGTGGAACCAATCTCACCGGGTCTGATGTTCCACTGGGGAGTGCGACCACCACAGCCTCCTCTTCATCTCTTGGCGGGTTTGATTTAGTCTGGATGCTCTGCTTCAAATTAACCAACATTGAACCTGAATCACTGATATTGCAATGAAGTCATGTTTGTTGAAAAATGTACTGTTAAATGAAAATAGTGCAATTATCTTTTTCTGATCCTGCAGGTGGTGCTGTCAATAAGGTCCTCCTGTTGACTGACAGACAGACAGATACGCACGCACGCACGCACGCACGCACGCACACACACACACACACACACACACACACACACACACACACACACACACACGCAGACACACTCAGAAACACACACACACGCAGACACACTCAGAAACACACACACACACAAACAAGTCACAATCCACAGAAGGGGGCTTTGTTTACAAGCCTTAAACAAAAACTGCAACAGGAGTTGCTAGTCATTAAAGATCGCCCCAGGAGCAATTATCAAACTGCATGGGGGGTAATGAATAGGAGGAAAATCCAAAATGGCCCAATCCATCTTCCATCACAGCCATGTCTCAGGGTCACATTAACCTCCGCTGTGGCACCGTGGCGGATGAAGAAAAGGATAGAAAGTGTAAAACACGGCTTATGCACTGGGGGTGACTAGCATTTACATACAGCAGAAAATTGGATTTAACGCCTCATCACGACAACAATGACTGAAGATACTTGGACGTGTCAGCGCTCCCTAAACCAGGTCCAGCAATGGGGAGAGACGCCCTAAACTGTCTCATCTAAGCAGAGTATGAAATCAATCTGACCATGGCAACTTCCTCTCAACACGCGTGACTCTTTATCCGGTTAGGAGGCGATGGATAGGCCTGCCCGGAGGGGAGAGAGGATGCCATCACAGTCTCTGTATCTCAGCCCCGCCGGGCAAACTCTGAGCTGGGATGCTGATTTACCCCAGGCCCAGGCTTCTGAGGCCTACAGGTGCATGCCATAGGTATGTCTGGGATGTTTGTTGGGAGTGCAGGTCAGGCTTTAAGAGTAAGGAGAAGTGATGTCGGTACACTGATGCACCTTCAGGAATTGTATAATGCAAGCAAGGAAATATTGTAATACTTTATTAAATGTTATTTGGGCTGGAATATGTACTGACCCCTGTGAGCCCTCTAGGTTTGTTAATCTAATTTTATGTTTTTTTATAATGAATTTGTTTGTTACTCTATTCTTTGCTCCTTACCTTGACAAGAAGAAGCCATTGACTGTCACAAAATTACAACATTGGAAAATAGCCACACACACACACACACCGTTGACAGCTGAAGGAAAAATCCAATAAAATGTTGAGAGTATTTTCCTTATTAGTCAATGCCAAAATAAATGCTCAGGTGTAGAGAAAAATAGAGAAATCAGTTCAAATGAAGCCCCCCCGCAGCCAGTGATAACAAACATTCATTAGCATCTGGAAAAAAACAGACAGCCACAGTGCAAACAGATGCCTGCTTCCCTATTAGCAATGATTACCCCACTACCTTAATATCTTAGTTTTTATGGATCTCTCTCTCTCTCTCTCTCTCTCTCTCTCTCTCTCTCTCTTTCACACACACACACACACACACACACACACACACACACACACACACACACACACACACACACACACACACACACACACACACACACACACACACACACACACACACACACGCAAAGTCCTGAAGCAAATTCCCCTCTTCCCCCTCTCATAAACACACACACAATAAAAAAAACACTAAGCCAATTTCCTTCGTCCCCTATCCTCCCACACACTAATTTCCTCAGGCCGCTGCACTGGCAGGGAGTGTGTATTGTAGCACAAACAGTGATGTGTTTTGGGTAATTGGTCTTGCTGTGTTTGTATGGAAATCTCTGAGTGTGTGACAAGGCTAGATAGCTTCCAATGTTGTTCTGATCCACGCTTTAGGCCCACAGCCAAAGTATTTTATCTCTTAATGCATTAGAGGGATCTTCCAATTAGCCGCAGCTCATAATACCCCCATTTCTGGTGGCTGTGGCTTTGGGGGTAGAGGTAGGAGAGATGGGGAGGGTGGTGGGGGGACTCCTGTGGCTGGGGGACGGGGGCGAAGCGATAGTTCTGCTTGAGAGGTGAAATGAGGTGCTTGTTGTGAGCGGTGTGGGGGTTGCGCTGTTGCCGGGCTCCTGTTGTAAAGTTTGCTGATAAGGGGAACCAGGCCCTTGAGCATCCATTCTGCTCGGTATATTAACACTCCTTATCGCTCCCAGATAAAACTGCATGCCATTTGCCTTCGGTGGAATTAGCTCGTCTTCCTTGGCTAACCAGGCAGTGGTGATTAACCTTTACGCTGTCCAATATTCTCAGCAGACTTCAGCTCGCAGATTAGAGACTATTAGTTATGACCAACTAAATGAACCGCTCCTCTCCCGGAGAGCACTGCGAGCTGTGTGCACTCTAAAGGGTCAGTTCCACCTCACACACTCAGGAACTAAGTATACTCACACAAACAAACACATTAACAGCATGGCTGCATGTGCAAAGGTGGGTATAGAAATGTACATACTCATCCGGTCCTCCATACAAGTTTGTGTAACGTACACACACACACGTTTACACACGCACAAACATTGTGCACAATATTATTTGTAATTTTGCATGCCTTCACTGCTATTTCAATTATTTTTCAAATGTCATCTGTATTACAAAATATGCAAATATAATCATTGTTTTAATGGTCAAAAAACCTAATTATTATGATAATTGTGTTTGTAGGTATTTTTGGCTATATTTCAATTATATAATTTGGTTGAAGGGAAGTCTGGTGAAAATAAATCTCTGTTAGGATTTGTCGCCTCAGACTGTAATCAAATGTTAATTAGTTTATTATTAACTATGGGGTATAGTTATACTGGATTTTTAAATGTTCACCATCAAAATATAATACCACTTTATGCTTAATATTCATTGTATAAAGTAAGTCTATGTGCCTACAGGACACTTTCTATAATAGAAAGAGGTGGATAACCCAATCACAGACAGAATGCATATTTCCTACATTCATACCCCTCCAAAACTGCTAACCTTACTAGTCCAGCGCTCTAATGCTACCTGCCGCCCCATATAAGTTTCCAGACCCGGAGATGGCTCAGGGGTCACATTCTTTATGACTGTTCTGGTAGGAGAGGACCATGTTAAGTCCTCATTGATGTGGACACCAAGGAACTTGAAGCTCTTGACTGTGGCCCAGTCTATGTGCCCCCCCTGTTTCTTGTAGTCCACGATCAGCTCCTTGGTCTTGCTGAAGTTAAGAGAGAGGTTTTCTCTGGCACCACACTGCCATCTCTTTCCTGTCTCTTTTCATTGTGATCAGGCCTGGAGTTGGAGTCATATCATGGATAAACATGGAGTACAAGAGGGGGCTAAGCACAATCTTGGAGGTCACTGTGTTGTTGAACATTGAGCTGTCGTCAATGAACAGCATCCCCACCTAGGTATGCCTCTTGTTCAGGTGGGAGAGGGCAGTGCAATTGAGATTGCATGTAGAGCTGTTTGGGCAGTATGCAAATTGGAGTGGGTCTATATGGGATTACATTTACATTAGTAAATTAGTCAATGACTACATTAGTTAGTCATTGACTGTAGCAGGTGTTCTTATCCAGAGAAATGTACAAGTGCCTTGCTCAGAGGTAGACAGATTTTTCACCTAGTCGGCTCTGGGATTTGAACCAGCGAACTTTCTGTTACTGGCCCAACGCTCTTCACCGCTAGGCTACCTGAAGTCCATGATGGAGGTGATATGTGCCAGGACTAGCCTTTCATAATTACAGATGAGTGCTACAGGATGGTAGTCATTGGTAGTCACTCTAAGGTAGCCTTAGAGTTCTTGGGAACAGGAATGATGGTGTTCAGCTTGAGACGTGGGGATTACAGACTGGAACAAGGTAGTATCCACATTAATGTAGAAGTGTTCAGAAACATATTCTATTCTTATTTCCAAGTGACTTCAAATTGACACTATACATTATTTACTATTAATTTATATTGGGCACAACATAATCCAAAATACAACCAAAACAAGCTTGATGTAGTCATTGCATGTTAGGAATATGGGGCAAAATACTAAACGTTTGACTACTTTAATACACTATAAGTTAATTTGTCCAAATACTTATGACACCTTCAAATTGGGGGGACTATATACATAAAGTGCTTTAATTTCTAAATTGTAAATCAGATTCTTTTTTGAAAATTCCCTGAAATAAAAGGTGACATTCTGTACTGTCGGCTCATATGTAGCAATTGATCTCAAATCCAAAATGCTGGAGTATCAAGTCAAAATAAAAAGTTTGAGATTCACTGTCCAAAGAAAGTGTGTATTAGGAAATGCTAAATTAAATATTGTGAGCACGATCCCTCTGTGTTTCAAAACATTAATGTCAGAAATATTGTTTTCATTTGCTACTGGACACATGGGTCTGTCTTAGAGCGTAGAGCAGAGTAGAGAGTAGTAGAGAGGAGGAGAGAGGGGTAGAGAGGAGGAGAGAGGAGTAGAGAGGAGGAGAGAGGGGTAGAGAGGAGGAGAGAGGAGTAAGAGTAGGAGAGCGGAGGAGAGAGTAGGAGAGCGGAGGAGAGAGTAGGAGAGTGGAGGAGAGAGTAGGAGAGAGTAGGAGAGAGGAGTAGAGAGGAGTAGAGAGTAGGAGAGCGGAGGAGAGAGGAGTAGAGCGGAGGAGAGAGGAGGAGAGAGGAGTAGAGCGGAGGAGAGAGGAGTAGAGCAGAGTAGGAGAGTGTAGGAGAGAGGAGTAGAGTGGAGGAGAGAGGAGTAGAGCGGAGGAGAGAGGAGGAGAGTGGAGGAGAGAGGAGGAGAGAGGAGTAGAGCGGAGGAGAGAGGAGTAGAGCGGAGGAGAGAGGAGTAGAGCGGAGGAGAGAGGAGTAGAGCGGAGGAGAGAGGAGGAGAGCGGAGGAGAGAGGAGTAGAGCGGAGGAGAGAGGAGTAGAGAGGAGTAGAGCGGAGGAGAGAGGAGTAGAGAGGAGGAGAGCGGAGGAGAGCGGAGGAGAGCGGAGGAGAGCGGAGGAGAGAGGAGGAGAGCGGAGGAGAGAGGAGTAGAGCGGAGGAGAGCGGAGTAGAGCGGAGAAGAGAGGAGTAGAGCAGAGGAGAGAGGAGGAGAGAAAAGTAGAGCGGAGGAGAGAAGAGGAGAGAAGAGTAGAGCAAGATAATGAGAAGTATAGAAGTAGAGAGATATGAAGAGGTGAAGCTTCACTCCTGCCTATAGACTTCACTCCTTGGAGGCTGTGTTTGCCAACAGATCGGGGCTGGCTGCTCTTGACAGAAGGTCACAGGAAACAATGTGATAGGAACAATATGGTGGGCTGTGTGTGTGTGTGTGTGTGTGTGTGTGTGTGTGTGTGTGTGTGTGTGTGTGTGTGTGTGTGTGTGTGTGTGTGTGTGTGTGTGTGTGTGTGTGTGTGTGTGTGTGTGTGTGTGTGTGTGTGTGTGTGTGTGCGTGCGGGGTGGCTGTGAGGTAGAGACGTGGAGCACACACACACTGCCATTCTGTCTGCATGACACACACTACAGACACATTAAGCCATCACATCTGGGACGAATTGACAAGAGATACGATGAGGCGATTCACAAAAACCTGTGTATGACTGCAGCAGCCTCAGTGCCAAAGGCAATCCCTCCTGTCTTCTTTCTCCTGTCTCCTTTCTCCTTTCTCCTGTCTCCTTTCTCCTTTCCCCTGACTCCTTTCTCCTGCCTTCTTTCTCATGTCTCCTGTCTCCTTTCTCCTTTCCCCTGTCTCCTTTCTCCTGTCTCCTTTCTCCTGTCTCATTTCTCCTTTCCCCTGTCTCCTTTCTCCTTTCCCCTGTCTCCTTCTCCTGTCTCCTTTCTCCTGTCTCCTTTCTCCTGTCTCCTTTCCCCTGTCTCCTTTCTCCTGTCTCCTTTCTCCTGTCTCCTTTCTCCTGTCTCCTTTCCCCTGTCTCCTTTCTCCTGTCTCCTTTCTCCTTTCCCCTGTCTCCTTTCTCCTGTCTCCTCTCTCCTGTCTCTTTTCTCCTGTCTCCTTTCTCCTGTCTCCTTTCCCCTGTCTCCTTTCTCCTTTCTCCTGTCTCCTTTCTCCTGTCTCCTTTCCCCTGTCTCCTTTCTCCTGTCTCCTTTCTCCTTTTCCCTGTCTCCTTTCTGTATGGCTCCCTTCTACTCCTCCTTTTTCTTTCAGTGCAGATATGATATTGCTATTCATACTACTATTACTGCTCTATGTTCAGTCAAAGCAAACATACACTAATCTGGAACTGACACACAACACATTTATCTTCCTTGGATTTACTTCATGAAGTAAATCTGACATGTCAAGTTAAATAAAGGTTAAATAAAAAATGAAAATAAACTTTATGTACTGGCATATGTGGATAAAATGACATGTTATGATTTTTTAAATTTTACCTTTATTTAACTAGGCAAGTCAGTTAAAGAACAAATTCTTATTTTCAATGACGGCCGAGGAACAGTGGGTTAACTGCCTGTTCAGGGGCAGAACGACAGATTTGTACAGCTCGGGGGTTTGAACTTGCAACCTTCCGGTTACTATTCCAACGCTCTAACCACTAGGCTATAGTTAAACAAAGCATATTGGATATGAACTCGGAATCCGGATGCAAATGTTAGTCCACAACCACATTGTTGTTACATTATATTGGGCTGTAGCATACTGTACATTATTTGCAGGTGCATATTGTACTTAACCAAGCCAGATCCATTTGCTGCCATAATTAAGAGCCGTTATGTAAATTTCTTTTATTATTTAGTATTTCATTACCCTTTTGAAAACATAGCCAAAAGTTAATAGGAAACTAGTTCTTTCAAAGACAGACATGGCCGTTACCACCCCTGTAGTCATCATGGGAATATGTCCCCCCACACTGAAAACCCCTTTATCTACACAAACAATTAAGAGTGTGAAATTCGAACACGCTGCGTTAAATAAGAAACCGCTTTTGTTACAAAGGAAACAAAGCCTGAGGAGAACGGAAAAAAACGAGTTTTCAGCCTTGAGAGAGAAAGACTTCCAAACCACACTGATACCCAGAATAATCACATTTTCCCTCAAATCCAGCTGGTTGGCACTGACAGTAGCACGTTTAAGACCGTCCACAGGCAGCCACAGGAGAGAGGCAGCACAAGAGGCTGTTCCTATCACAAACAGACACACTTCCTCAGTCTGCTGTGGAGCTCTGTAGCAGCCAGCCCACCCCACCCACTGTGTTCACCCCTGGTCTGGTCCACAGCAGCCCCTGGCATAGTGGGTGAGACCACCCCAACCGTCCAGCCTCTCAATGTGTTTGTTAACAGACACAGAGAGTCAATAATGACTTCCAACATTACTCCACAAATGAAGCTTCGCTCCTTTCCACCTTAAGAGAATGAGTAATCAAGAACAGGGGCCATTTGCAAACTGTCAGTCAAACGGCGCTATCTTCCCGCCGAGGCTTCCTCCTCTAATACCAATTTAAATCATTCACGGGCCTTCCGCTGCTATTATTCAAAAGATCATAATAGTTTTCCTTGCGCCCAAAGCACAAAAAATCAATTATTTCCCCACAAAGACTTGAAAGTACTTAGTGCAGGGCTGCGAGAGAAAGCTGTGGGTTATATCAAATTGAAACTGCACTCATTACACAGCACACAATTAGTTACCTCTGGTCTGCGAGGCTCTTTAATTCCGAATGGCATATCTGTATTATTACAGAAACAAGCATGCAAATGCTATTGTTGGGGATTTAGAGAAATCAATAGGACAGTGTCTCGAGCGTTTGGTGGGCCGTCACTCAATCTTCTGCGGCCCAGAGATAAAGGTCTGAATTCAAATGAACGAAAGCAGCCAGTGACATCACAAGTGACACCCAAAATAAAAGAGACGGCTCCATGATATATGTAATTATTCGCTGCACATTCGCACTCTTTTTTCCTCCTCATTGTATATACTTGTGTAACTGTGTTTCGCATAAAGGGATTAAGAGTATTTTAATGAGAAACTGTAATTGTTTTTTCCCGCACTCTATGGATATGTGTGTGTGTGTGTGTGTGTGTGTGTGTGTGTGTGTGTGTGTGTGTGTGTGTGTGTGTGTGTGTGTGTGTGTGTGTGTGTGTGTGTGTGTGTATGAGGAGGGGAGTGTGTTGTCTTCCATTCATCATAGACAGTGCATTTCCATTGAATGAATACTGTATTTTTTTCAGTTGCTGGGATTGTTGGTTTGAATTGAATGTGAGGGAGTTGGAAACTGTTCTAAAGAAAACATACCACATGGAGTCCACATGACTAACATTGGGCACTGAAGACATATTGTACTAAAAGGCTTAAGAACGGATATTACCTGAAGTAGTATAATACCTGGCATTAACGAGGTCTTTCATCAATGTATCTGACATTTCAATGTAATGGCTCTGCACTGTCCTGTTCTTCTTGCCTCTTGTCTGCAATCGAACATGTTCCATTACAATTACAGAAATAATTGAATCTCAGCAAACTACGAACAATAAGCTATTAATGGAAAAAGCTAATGCGAGATTAAGAGACAGAGAAAGTGCCTTCTCCTGGCTGACTTCACATGAGGACAGGTGAGCGCGAGGGCATGGCAGAGGGGTTGGTAGGGGGTCTGGAGGAGGAAGGGGTTAGGGCGTGGGGGTCACCTCTGGCTGAAGATGCCGTGACCTGTCACCCAGGTGATCCCCTTCCTGCTCAGACAACCTTTATGTGGTCAAAAGACGGATAACACTTACAAATGACTCCCTCCCTCCCCCCATATATCCCCCTCCAAAGGAGCTGAATGTGTTTGCCTGCTAGCAGGGGAGGGTCAGATCCATACATTCCTCTCTCCAATAAACCCTCCATTCCACCCCACCTCCCACTACCCCACAACCTTGTCCCATCCCAAGTCACATTCCCCCCTCATGCCCCTGTACGGGTTTGGGGTGTCTCTCCTCTCTCATCCTCTCTCCCCTACTCTGTACTCTGATGCTCATTTTGGAATGAGAGCAATCACCAATATTCCTCTCTATTGAGTGAAAGAAAGACATGCCTTTCGTTCTGCAGGGATGAAGAGGAGCAGAATGCTGGGGAGGCAGAACATGCCCTTTGTTGGCCTTTCATTCTTCCCCTCTATATCCTGGCTCCCCCTTTTCCACCCCTCTAACATTGGGACGAGAGGGGGAGGGGTGCTCATTCAACGTCGGTTAAACGTTTTCACAACAGCACAATGCCAGACCGAGATGGCAGGTGCAAGCCAGGGAGAGAGGGAGAGAGTCAGGGAAAGAGAGATGGAGGGAGAGCGAGATAGAGGGAGAGAGACAGAGACAGATAGAGAATGAGAGAGGCCAGCCTATTAAGTGCAGTAATCACTGCTAGGTTATTATCTAAGACCCAGGTGTCTGTACTTGACCCCATGGACCATTGCCTTTAACCCACCCGGCCCTGGGCCTGGACCCAGGTCCAGTAGTCTGGCTGTACTTAGCCCCAGCCAGCCCCCCCCATCTCTCTCTCTACAGTAGTATTACAGAGACCAGCCCCACCATTGACGTCAGCAACCCCCGCCGGACCTGACCTGCTTACACTGAGCTAGTGCCTCAGCAGGCCTATCCTCAGACCTGTCCTGGACACACACATACTTATTGCACATACACACTTATTGCACATACACACACAGAACCCTGTGACACAAGTACGCTCATTAAGCATAGATGAGTACTCAAACATACAGTATACAAAAACACAAGATCCATGCACACACACACACACACAGACTCACACATGCAGAGCATATAATACACTGACAAGATAAACATTCAGACTCCCTCTCACATAATACGGACACACTCAAGCACACACACCCTGCCTTTCTCTGGAGTCAACCAAGTGAGATAAAGACCAGCAGGCTGGCTTAGAGGAGGAGGGGGGGTTGCTTGGGGCTTCTGCCCTGTCATTCATCTGCTGCCAAGGAACACATTTCACAACGCCTAGTTGTGTATTCATTGTGATACATTGTGTGTGTGTGTGTGTGTGCGTGCGTGCGTGCGTGCGTGCGCGTGTGTGTGTGCGTACGTGTTTAAATTTTAGCATTGTATTATACTATGTGATGTACACTGTGTGGATTTATGGATTTTTGGCATTGTGTGAAATAGTGAGTTTTTGGATGTCTTTGTATGGAATGATAGCACAGTCACCCATCTTGCTATCTTATACAAGTGTGACCTTGTGTTGGCTAACAATAAATGAAGTACTACCCAGAACACACCTCTGCACAGTACGATACACATCCTTGAACCTTGAACGTCAGACACAATATTATCTCTTCTAAGCAAACCTATACAAAACATTGACAAAACATATTTTTGTTCATTTACTTGAACATTTGCAGGATGAAATTTCTTGAGATGCACCATCTCGTTTTCAAGTCAAATCAAATTGTTTTGGTCACATACACATATTTTGCAGGAGTTATTGCAGGTGTAGCAAAATGCTTGTGTTCCGAGCTCAGGCAGTGCAGTAATATCTTACAATTCACAACAATACACACAGATCTAGAAGATAATGGTAGATAAAATAAATAAAGATAAAATAAAGATAAAATAATGGAATTAAGAAATATATAAATATTAGGACGAGCAATGTCGGAGTCAGGAGTAAAAATCTATATATGTGATGGGCTGTATAGACATTATAGACATTATGGACAGTATGTGGTTAGAATATTTAGTATATCTATAGAATACGTAAGATAGAATAGTATATATACTGCATACAGCAATAGGATGGCATTGACTAGAATACAGTATATACATAAAGTGACTTGGGAAAGTTTCAGACCCCTTGACTTTTCCACATGTTGTTATGTTACAGCCTTACTATAAAATGGATGAAATACATAGACATCCTCAGCCACCTACACACCATACCCCATAATGACCAAGCAAAAACAGATTTTTAAAAATGTCGGCAGATTTATTACAAATTAAAAACAGAAATACCTTATTTACATAAGTAATCAGACCCTTTGCTATGAAACTCGAAATTGAGCTCGGGTGCATCCTGTTTCCATTGATCATCCTTGAGATGTCTCTACAAATTGATTGGAGTCCACCTGTAGTAAATTCAATTTATTGGACATGATTTGGAAAGGCACACACCTGTCTATATAAGGTCCCACAGTTGACAGTGCATGTCAGAGCAAAAACCAAGCCATGAGGTCAAAGGAATTGTCCGTAGAGCTCAGAGACAGGATTGTGTCGAGGCACAGATCTGGGGAAGGGTACTAAAAAACTTCTGCAGCGTTGAAGGTCCCAAATAACACAGTGGCCTCCATCATTCTTAAATGGAAGAAGCATGGAACCACCAAGACTCTTCCTAGAGCTGGCCACTCAGTCCAAACTGAGCAATCTGGGGAGAAGTGCTTTGGTCGGGGAGGTGACCAAGAACCCCATGATCACTCTGACAGCTCTAGTTCCTTTTTTCCAGAAGGACAACCATCTCTGAAGTACCCCACCAATCAGGCCTTTATGGTAGAGTGGCCAAATGGAAATCACTCCTCAGTAAAAGGCACATGAAAGCCCGCTTGGAGTTTCCCAAAGGGCACCTAAAGACTCAGACCATGAGCAACAAGATTCTCTGGTCTGATGAAACCAAGAATGAACTATTTGGCCTGAATGCCAAGCGTTGCGTCTGTAGGAAACCTGGCACTATCCCTACGGTGAAGCATGGTGGTGGTAGCATCATGCTGTGGGGATGTTTTTCAGCTGCAGGGATTGGGAGGCTAATCAGGACCGGGGTAAAGATGAATGGAGCAAGTACAGAGAGATCCTTGATGAAAACTTGGCCCAGCCAGAGCCCGGACTTGAACCCGATCAAACATCTCTGGAAAGACCTGAAAATATCTGTGCAGCAACGCTCCCCATCTAACCTGACAGAGCTTGAGAGGATCTGCATAGAAGAATGGGAGAAACTACCCAAATACAGTTGTGCCAAGCTTGTAGCATCATAATCAAGAAGACTCGAGGCTGTAGTCACTGCCAAAGATGCTTCAACAAAGTACTGAGTTAAGAGTCTGAATAGTTATGTAAATGTGATATTTTTTAGTTTGTAAATTTTTTGCAAACATTTCTACAAACCTGTATTTTGTTTGCCATTTTGTTTGCCATTATGGGGTATTGTGTGTAGACTTATGAGGGGAATTTAAAAATGTAATACATTTGTGGAAAAAGTAAAGGGGTCTAAATACTTTCCGAATGCACTGTATGAAATGAGTAAAACAGTATGTAAACATTATTAAAGTGACCAGTGATTCCATGTCTATGTACACAGGGCAGCAGCCTTTAAGGTGCAGGGTTGAGTATCCGGGTGGTAGCTGGCAAGTGACAGTGACTAAGGTCAGGGCAGGGTACTGGGTGGCGGCTGGCTTGTGATGGCTATTCAACAGTTTGATGACCTTGAGATAGAAGCTGTTTTTCAGTCTCTCGTTCCAAGCTTTGATGCACCTGTACTGACATCGCTTTCTGGATGAAATTGGGGTGAACAGGCCGTAACTCTAGTGGCTAAGGTCCTTGATGATTGTTTTGGTCTTCCTGTGACATCGGGTGCTGTAGATGTCCTGGAGGGCAGGCAGCGTGCCACCCTCTGGAGAGCCCTGAGTTTGCGGGGGGAGCAGTTACCATACCAGGCGGTGATGCAGCCCAACAGAATGCTCTCAATGGTGCATCTGTAAAACTTTGTGAGGGTCTCAGGGGCCAAGCCACATTTTTGTCAGCCTTCTGAGGATGAAGAGGCACTATTGCGCCTTCTTCACCACACTGTCTGTGTGGGTGGATAATTTCAGATCGTCAGTGATGTGTACACTGAGGAATTTGAAGCTTTTCACCTTCTCCACTGCGGCCCCGCCAATGAGAATGGGAGCATGCTCCCTCTGCTGTCTCCTGAAGTCCACGATCAGCTCCTTCATTTTGTTGACGTTGAGGTTATTTTCCTGGCACCACTCCACCAGGGCCCTCATCTCCTCCCTGTAGGCTGTCTCATCATTGTTGGTAATTAGGCCTACTACTGTTGTGTATGCCAATTTGATGATTGAGTTGGAGGCGTGTGTGGCCACACAGCCATGGGTGAACAGGGAGTACACGGATGGGCTGTGGATGCACCCTTGTGGGGTCTCTGTGTTGCGTATCAGCATAGTGGAGGTGTTGTTGATACTTAACTAGCCTCTCAAAGCACTTCATGATGACAGAAGTGAGTGCTACGGGGCAATAGTCATTTGGTTCAGTTACCTTTGCTTTCTTGGGTACAAGAACAGTGGTGGACATCTTAAAGCAAGTGGGAACAGACTGGAATAGGGAGAGATTGAATATATCTGTAAACACTCTAGCCAGCTGCTCAGCGCATGCTCTGAGGACGCGGCTTGGAATGCCATCTGGGCCGGTAGCCTTGGGAGGTTGAGCACCCTTAAATATCCACATCGGCCATGGAGAACGAGAGCCCACAGTCCTCGAGAGTGGCCCGCGTCGGTGGCGCTGTGCTATCCTCAAAGCAAGCGAATAAGCTGTTTAGCTTGACCGGGAGCAAGACGTTGGTGTCTGTGACGTGGCTGGTTCTCCCTTTGTAATCCGTGATTGTCTGGAGTCCCTGCCACATACATCTCGTGTCTGAGCTGTTGAATTGCGACTCCACTTTGTCTCTGTACTGACGTTTTACCTATTTGATTTCCTTACAAACTGCACTGTTTGTATTCAACCATATTCCCAGTCAGTTTGCCGTGGTTAAATGCAGTGGTTCGCGCTTTCAGTTTTGCATGACTGCTGCCATCTATCCACGGTTTTTGGTTTGGGTAGGTTTAGTCACAGTGGGAAGAACATCCCCGATACACTTCATGATGAACTCAATCACCGTGTCCGTGTATACATCAATGTTATTCTCATTGGAAACCCGGAACAGATCCCAGTCCGCATAATCAAAACAATCTTCAATCATGGATTTCGATTGGTCAGACCAGCGTTGAATAGACCTTAGCACGGGTACTTCCTGTTTGAGTTTCTGCCTATAGGAAGGGAGGAGGAGAATGGAGTCGTGATCTGATTTCCCAAAGGGAGGGTGGGGGAGGGCCTTGTAGCTATCCTGGAAGGGAGAGTAACAATGGTCAAGAGTTTTTGAAGCGCGAATACTACAGGAAATATGTTGATAGAATTTTGGTAGAGTTTTCCTCATATTTGCTTTGTTAAAGTCTCCAGCTACAATAAATGTAGCCTCAGGATATGTGGTTTCCAGTTTGCACAAAGTCCAGTGTAGTTTCTTGAGGACCGTCGTGGTATCGGCTTGATGGGGAATATGCATGGCTGTGACTATAACCATTGAGAATTCTCTTGGGTGGTAATAGGGTCGACATTTGATCGTGAGGAATCCTAAGTCGGGTGAACAAAAGGACTTGAGTTCCTGTACGTTATCACAATCACACCATAAGTAGTTAATCATGAAACCTACATCACTGCCTGTTTTCTTCCCAGAGAGTTCTTTATTCCTGTCTGTGTGATGTACCTAGATTCCAGCTGGCTGTATAGATGGGGACAGTATATCCGGAGAGAGCCATAATTCCGTGAAACAGAGTATGTTACAGTCCCTGATGTCTCTCTGGATGGAGATCCTCGCCCTGGGATCATCTACTTTATTGTCCAAGGACCGAATTTTAGCGGGTAATATACTCGTAAGTGGTGGATGGTGTGCACTAGAAGTCAACTCTGAATACCTCTTCTCTGCCAGTGGGGTCTTGGAGCAGCCTCTGGGATGAGTTCAATTGCCTTGGGGGTACCAACAAACGATCCAATTCGGGAAAGTCGTATATCTGGTCGGAATGCTGGTGAGTTACCGCCACTCTGATATCCAAAAATTATTTCTGGCTGTATGTAATAACACAAAAAAATCTGGGCTAATAATGTAAGACATAACCCACCAAAAAAATGAAATACTTCAAAGTTGCTTAGGAGCTGGAAGCAGAGCTGCCGTGTCTGTCGGTGCCATCTGTCTACTATATCAAATTGTCCAAATAAGTGTAAAAAATATATACATATATATATACGTATATTAAAAACAACCACTTTCATTAACGGCATAAAAAAGTTGTTGTACAACTACTTATAGGCCTACAGCTAATAAAAACTACTGCTACAACTATTAATACAACTAATCAAACAAAGTACCTGTACTATATACATACAGTGCCTTGCAAAAGTATTCATCAACTTTGGCATTTTCCTATTTTGTTGCCTTTCAACCTGTAATTTAAATGGATTTTTATTTGGATTTCATGTAATGGACATACACAAAATAGTCCAAATTTATGAAGTGAAATGAAAAATACAACTTGTTTCAAAAATAAAATAAAAAACAGACAAGTAGTGCGTGCTTATGTATTCACCCCCTTTCGTATGAAGCCCCTAAATAAGATCTGGTGCAACCAATTATCTTCAGAAGTCACATAATTAGTTCAATAAAGTCCACCTGTGTAAAATCTAAGTGTCACAGGATCTGCAACACCACTAAGCAAGGCACCATGAAGACCAAGGAGCTCTCCAGACAGGTCAGAGACAAAGTTGCATTGGATGGGAATTGTGGGAAGGAGCATGTTCGGGATGTGTGTCCTCCGCAGATGGTGGTCTTAGAGCTGCATAGCTACGTCACAATGCGACGTTTGTGGACTATGATTTGTGCTTTACTCCAACCTCATGATGTACCCTTGGAATTTTGTATTTGCAGGAAAAGGTAACATATGGAATTGCTGACAAATTGAATTGTTTTAAGACGGTCATGCCATAGATAATTTAGCTATTTTATTTGGAATTTTATGGACCCCTGTAGGTATCAAAAAATAATATTAAAAATTGATTAGATGAAACACTGAATTGGGCCATATTGTTACTAGTCCATAGAAACACATTGAATAACATGATCATACATGGTAAAACAGAAGCTACAAACCTTTTTGTGAAAATACAGATTTTCGGGATGTATCCAGGTCTGACAAACACCGCTGTAGCTCTGCCACCTTCCACTGCACATGCAGAAGGCCGACATCGGCAGATGTGGTGGATTGAGACACAGCCCATGCAGAAGTCCGACATCGGCAGATGTGGTGGATTGAGACACAGCCCATGCAGAAGGCCGACATCGGCAGATGTGGTGGATTGAGACACAGCCCATGCAGAAGGCCGACATCGGCAGATGTGGTGGATTGAGACACAGCCCATGCAGAAGGCCGACATCGGCAGATGTGGTGGATTGAGACACAGCCCATGCAGAAGGCCGACATCGGCAGATGTGGTGGATTGAGACACAGCCCATGCAGAAGGCCGACATCGGCAGATGTGGTGGATTGAGACACAGCCCATGCAGAAGGCCGACATCGGCAGATGTGGTGGATTGAGACACAGCCCATGCAGAAGGCCGACATCGGCAGATGTGGTGGATTGAGACACAGCCCATGCAGAAGGCCGACATCGGCAGATGTGGTGGATTGAGACACAGCCCATGCAGAAGGCCGACATCGGCAGATGTGGTGGATTGAGACACAGCCCATGCAGAAGGCCGACATCGGCAGATGTGGTGGATTGAGACACAGCCCATGCAGAAGGCCGACATCGGCAGATGTGGTGGATTGAGACACAGCCCATGCAGAAGGCCGACATTGGCAGATGTGGTGGATTGAGACACAGCCCATGCACAAAACTGATATCTCTAGCTTAAACAGACGGCTTTTGATTATGCTAATTAGATGGTCTCAATCAACTCTAGGGGAAATTTTAGTTGATACATAAAAAATAAAAATGGTTCCAATACAGTTGTGTTCTGTTTGTGAGTGACAGGCAATTTAGTGATCCATATACATTGAATGTTATGTCTTATAATTGCATTCAATAATGATTCTGCAAAAAGTCTATAATAAATGGCATCAAACTCGCAAAGTAAGATCTTGGTTGTGTTTTGGTAGATGATGTCACCATAGTCTAGGATAGGAAGCAGCAGTTGGGTTACTAAGGTATTTTTAATGAATACAGAAAAACAGTTTTGTATAGTAACCCAAGCTTACAATATAGTTAAGTTTTTCCAATGTAATCAATATACTTTAAAAAAGATCATTCAGAATCAATCCTCAAACCCAGATATTTCAAACAATCAACACTTTCAAGCGTTGTTACATCACATGAAATTTGATATTGCCAGCGGTGGAGTTTATTATTTTCCATGTACCAAATAGCTTAATAAGGGGCTTTGTTTGATTTAAAACCAAATTATTTGCTCGAAACTATTTTTGTAAAGTGTTAAAATCATCTGTGAGACTTGCATGTATCTGCTAAGTATTTTAACCTCATGTATAGAGCACTGTATCCTTAACGTATAAGTGAACGTGAATTCGGACAAATTAGTGGTAAGAAAAGGGGGGCCAATACTGAACCTTGAGTTACTCCTCTACTGAGACCAATAAGTTTGTCTCTTTCTATGAAAACACATTGTTTTCTATTGTTAAGATTTGAATGGAACCATTTTAGTGATCTGTTAGTGAAACCATTTTTTAGGTGTTCCTAGTAAGATAGAATGATCAACTAAATCAAATGCTTTGATGAATCAAAAAAGAACACCCTAGATAGTTTGTCTTGGTCAGATGAAGAATGTATATAATTTGTAAGTTTTACTAATGCTGTAGTAGAATGGTTGGGTTTCTAATGCAAGATTGAAAGGGTGAAATTCAAATACATTTACATACCACATATCGCATATGCAATTTCAAGACCCTGTCCTTGAGGGAAATGTAACCCTATGAGTAGCATCCCAGCCAACACCCACACAGACATACAGTCACAGACTCATCCCAGCCAACACCCACAGACAGTTGTAAGATGCAGAAGGCAGCAGAAGGCCGGAGCAGAAGGCAGATGTTTTACCTGCCCCCAACCGATTGTGTTTTTTTGTTCGTTTATCTGCATTGTTTGTAACTTAATTTTTTACTCTTTTTGTACATAATGTTGCTGCTACCATCTCTTATGACCGAAAATAACTTCTAGACATCAGGACTGCGATTACTTACCACGGACTAGCAGAATAATTTACTTCTTTCATGACTCTGACGAGCCGGAGGCGAAGGATATACGGCTTCCTCGGGAACAGGCCCCGACCCAGGGATCTGCGTGAAGAGGAGGCACAGAAAGAGAGGCCGGAGGGCGGGCTGCCTTCTGAGAAGTCGGAGGCATTCGAATAAACCCCCACTTCTCTCAATTCTGCTCAACATGCAATCTTTGGACAATAAAATGGACGGGGCTTTAAAACCTGTAAAAGATGATGCTCCACGGAGTCGTGGCTGAATGACGACAACATCAACATACAGCTGGCTGGTTATACAATGTACCGGCAGGATA
The DNA here is from genome assembly GCF_036934945.1 of Oncorhynchus masou masou. Lineage (NCBI taxonomy): Eukaryota > Metazoa > Chordata > Actinopteri > Salmoniformes > Salmonidae > Oncorhynchus > Oncorhynchus masou. The sequence goes on along the minus strand of NC_088242.1, from coordinate 19,597,154 downwards.
GAACGGCGGCATCTGGTAAGACAAGGAGGCGGTCTATGTATTTTTGTAAACAACAGCTGGTGCACAATATCTAAGGAAATCTCGAGCTATTGCTCGCCTGAGGCTGGCAGGCCCGCCTGAGGCTGCCAGAGGCTGGCACTAAGATTGCATTGAACAAGCTGTATTCTGCCATAAGCAAACAAGAAAACGCTCACCCAGAGGCAGCGCTCCTAGTAGCCGGGGACTAATGCAGGGAAACTTAAATCAGTTTTACCAAATTTCTATCAGCATGTTAAATGTGCAACCAGAGGGAAAATAACTCTGGACCACCTATACTCCACACACAGAGATGCGTACAAAGCTCTCCCTCGCCCTCCATTTGGCAAATCTGACCATAATTCCATCCTCCTGATTCCTGCTTACAAGCTAAATGAAAGCAGGAAGCACCAGTGAGTAGATCAATAAAAAAAGTGGTCAGATGAAGCGGATGCTAAGCTACAGGACTGTTTTGCTAGCACATACTGGAAAATGTCCCAATGACACGTCTGTCATTGGCTTCATCAATAAGTGTATCGATGACGTCATCCCCAAAGTGACCGTACATAAATACCCCAACCAGAAGACATGGATTACAGGCAGCATCCGCACTGAACTAAAGGCTAGAGCTGCTGCTTTCAAGGAGCGGGACTCTAACCCGGAAGCTTATAAGAAATCCTGCTATGCCCTCTGACGAACTATCAAACACGCAAAGCACCAATACAGGATTAAGATCGAGTCGTACTACACCGGCTCCGACGCTTGTCGGATGTGGCAGGGCCTGCAAACTATTACAGGCTACAAAAGGAAGCACAACCGAGAGCTGCCCAGTGACACGAACCTACCGGACGAGCTAAACTACAATCTATGCTCTCTTCGAGGCAAATAACACTGAAACATGCATGCAAGCACCAGCTGTACTGGAAGACTGTGTGATCACGCTTTCCGCAGCCGATGTGAGTAAGACCTTTAGACAGGTCAACATTCACAAGGCCACAGGGCCAGACAGAATACCAGGACGTGTACAGCGAGCATGCGCTGACCAACCAGCAAGTGTCTTCACTGACATTTTCAACCTCTCCCTGTCCGAGTCTGTAATACCAACATGTCTTAAGCAGACCACCATAGTGCCTGTGCCCAAGAACACTAAGGTAACCTGCCTAAATGATTACCAACCCGTAGCACTCACGTCTGAGCCATGAAGTGCTTTGAAAGGCTGGTCATGGCTCACATCAACACCATCATCCCAGAAAGCCTAGACCCACTCCAATTTGCATACCGCCCCAACATATCCACAGATGATGCAGTCTCTATTGCACTCCACACTGCCCTTTCCCACATGGACAAAAAGAACACCTATGCGAGAATGCTATTCATTGACTACAGCACAGCGTTCAACACCATAGTGCCCTCAAAGCTCATCAATAAGCTAAGGTCCCTGGGACTAAACACGTCCCTCTGCAACTGGAACCTGGACTTCCTGACGGGCCGCCCTCCCAGGTGGTAAGGGTAGGTAACAACACATCTGCTGCGCTGATCCTCAACACAGGGGCCCCTCATGGGTGCATGCTCAGTCCTCTCCTGTACTCCCTGTTCACTCATGACTGCACGACTCCAACACCATCATTAAATTTGCAGATGACAGTGGTAGGCCTGATCACCGACAACAACAAGACATCCTATAGGGAGGAGGTCAGAGACCTGGCCGTGTGGTGCCAGGACAACAACCTCTCCCTCAACGTGATCAAGACAAAGGAGATGATTGTGAACTACAGGAAAAAGGGGACTGAGCACGCCCGCATTCTCATCGACGGGGTAGCAGTGGAGCAGGTTGAGAGCTTCAAGTTCCTTGGTGTCTACATCACCAACAAACTAACATGATCCAAGCACACCATGACAGTCGTGAAGCGGGCACCACAAAACCTATTCTCCCTCAGTAGACTGAAAAGATTTGGCATGGGTCCTCAGATCCTCAAAAGGTTTTACAGCTGCACCATCGAGAGCATCCTGACTGGTTGTATCACTGCCTGGTATGGCAACTGCTCTGCCTCCGACCGCAAGGCACTACAGACGGTAGTGCATCACTGGGCCAAGCTTCCTGCCATCCAGGACCTCTATACCAGGCGGTGTCAGAGGAAGGCCCTAAAAATGGTCAAAGACTCAAGCCACCCTAGTCATAGACTGCTCTCTCTGCTACCACACGGCAAGCGGTACCGGAGCGCCAAGTCTTGGTCCAAGAGGCTTCTAAACAGCTTCTACCCCCAAGCCATAAGACTCCTGAACATCTTGTCAAATGGCTACCCATACTATTTGCATTGCCCCACCCCCTTCCCTCTCCACACCACTGCCACTCTGTTAAAATATATGCATAGTCACTTTAATTAACTCTAGCTACATGTACATACTACCTCAACTAACCGGTGCCCCCCATGTTGACTCTGTCCCGGCACCCCCCAGTATTTATTGTTATTTTTTACTGCTGCTCTCTAATTAATTGTTACTTTTATCTCTTATTCTTATCCATATTTTTTTTAACTACACTGTTGGTTAGGGGCTTGTAAGTAAGCATTTCACTGTAAGGTCTACCTGTTCTATTCGGCGCATGTGACTAATAAAATTTGATTTGATTTGACAGCCACAGAGCTGACTCACATGCATAACCACTCATGCTCAGTTTGAGAGAATGAACTATTCATGGGAAACATTGTCTTGAGGAAATCTAAATATATCATGATGTGCAATTCTTCTTCAAAATAAACTTTCCTGGAAAATCTCCCTCTTCTATGTGACCGATTGACAACACTTGAAGCCGAGTGACAATGCTGTGCTCAAAGGTTGTGAAAAAGTAACAGCCAGTTTCTTATATCAAATGAGGAAGTTTTGTTTGTCCAATGTACCAGTATATCACTTGACACTATGGTCACTATCTGAGATAGCATTAATGGCACAGAACAATCAGTGGTGAGATGAGGGCAGTGGAAGGCAGGCCCCTAAATGGCAGGTAATCCAAGACAAAAACAAGTAGGCAGCCAGTACAATGCAGAAAACTTTTGGAAAATATTTCCAGATAAAATATACAATGACAACGTATAACAAGGAACAGATCAGCCTATAGTGTATACCATCAGGAAGCACAACTGCTGTCAGTCAAACACCCTCACCTCAGGTGCCCTTTTCTCACAGTCAGACCTATTTGGTTGTAGGTGCCCAGTCCTGGATCAGCATTCTTGTGGTAACGCATCAAGAGGATCGACTACACATCAGCCCGAAGCAGGAACATACCATGAAAACAAGGCGAGGTGTGTGATAGGGCACTGACGCCATCGCTCCGGGATACCATCGCCACGGAGACTCCGCCCTGGCAGTCAGGTGTCAAAACAACAGAGCTGTCGCATGCTGCCACACTTCCTGGGTGGCTGGTAAAAGGTTTAACCCAAACAGTAGACTGTTAAAGTGGAGAAGCCCCCTGACTGATCCACACACAGCCTGCTGAGGCTGAGACGCTCTAGGCACTGTGTTCTTGTTCTCACACAGCACTGTGCTGTCTGTCAGAGCGGGAAGATCATAATAATTACCCCATTATGTAAGATGGTTCTGTTGACATCACACCCCTGGATCACCTTTCCTTGACGGTGGCACAAACAAAAATGCCTAAACATTTGCTCTTAATAAGCTGTTTAAATATGTGCTCCCAATAAAAAACCTATCCATGCTGAAATGACCTTGTAGTACTTGAATATAATAGACTGAAAAAAATATAAATGCAACATGTAAAGTGTTGTTCATGAGCTGAAACAAAAGATCCCAGAAAATGTCCATATGCACCAAAAGCTTATTTCTCTAAAATGTTGTACACAAATGTGTTTACATCCCAGTTAGTGAGCATTTTACTTTGCCAAGAAAATCCATCCACCTGACAAGTGTGGCATATCAAGAAGCTGATTAAACAGCATGATCATTAAACAGGTGCACCTTGTGCTGGGGACAATAAAATGGCACTTTAAAATGGCACTTTAAAATGTGCAGTTTTATCACACAGCCAAATTGGCAGTACTTCCAACCGGCCTCACAACCACTGACCACGTGTAACCACGCTAGCCCAGGACTACCACATCTGGCTTCTTCACCTGCGGGATCGTCTGAGGGGAGGTTGGAGGCGGGGTGCTGAGGAGTATTTCTGTCTCTCTAATGTCAGGACCAAAACTAGATTTATTCTCTGAAATGTTATATATTTGTTATATGAATGATTATCATGTACTTTCAGCATGGTGGTAACTCTTGTATTGGGTCAGAAATAACAATAACCAGTACAGCTGTTGTATCCTTCCTCCTGACATTGTAGCAATGATGCCACCTGTTTCACCTTCTCTCTCAGCACAGCTCACACTCTCCTTTACCCATCCACCTCTCACCGCTCGCCTCCCCTCCTCCCTCCCTCCTTACCCCCTCCTCACCACACCCCCTCCTCATCTCTCCCCCCACCCCTCCCTGGGTTTGATCGATGTCCCTGTGAACATGAAACTTCCATTAAATCTCAGGCGGGGGAGACTATCACAGAGATCCCTTACTGCTCCCGGTCCCTCTTTGCCATGAACACAACCCTATAAATATTGCATTTCCTATATATATTTATTTAGGGGAGGGATATCAGTGTTGTGTGTAATGCAATATGATCAACTTTATTCTGCAGGGGGGCTGGCCACATTTCTATTGGAGTACTGTCCAATTGGGAACCTGAGAGAGTTCTGGAAAAGTTCAGCCAACCAGCTATCATCGTTAGCCTAATTGAGGCTGTAAATCCCATGTTTCTTCCAATAGCTGAGATGTCATATGCTATTAGCATAGGCAAATCAGGTTACATCTTCCTCAACTGTGGCTTGACAAGTAGACAACCGAGCAGACCATGACTTCTCTTTGTCTCTCTAAGTTCCTTTCTTTAGCCCACTTTAGAGCTCACAGTTTCTATTCTGTGCCCAGAGAATAAAGACAGCTCAAGTAACACACAACATATTTATCAGAGGTCTATTAGCATGAAGTTTCCTTTAGGCTTCTCTCACCTTTCCCAACCCCAACTCAAAGGTTGCTGTCTTCAAAGAACAGAGGGGTGTAATTCTAAGTGTCACAAAGATTGTTATTCTCAGAGCGTGTCTGAACAGTCACGACACACTGACACCATGCTTCTGAAATGTTATAACCTTCAAATGGAGAGCACAAGGGGAAAACCCCCTGGATATTCAATGAGAGGTGGTGGTTTTTTTCTCTCAGAGTTGGCAGTTTACTTTGGATTGGCGTGAGGGGATTAGGGGAAGCATTCCTGTGTAATTAGTGACGGCTGTTCTGCCAGTGACACACACACAGCTGAGTGACACATCTCGTTGTGGACCCGGAGCTTAGCCCCGCCCCCAGGCAAGGCCCCCTGTCTCCCTCTGGTCTGCCAGCTGAACCACCTGCAGCACTACATAATATCTTTGGATTATACAACTGTTAGCCTAGCGCTCACTGCTGGGAGCAGGCTAATCCAATAGCTAGCTGCAGGATACTTTTATTTTTTTATTTTACCTTTATTTAACTAGGCAAGTCAGTTAAGAACAAATTCTTATTTTCAATGATGGCCTAGGAACAGTGGGTTAACTGCCTGTTCAGGGGCAGAACGACAGATTTGTACCTTGTCAGCTCGGGGGTTTGAACTTGCAATCTACATTGAATGTATCATCTCAGTCTAAGTGTTTCAAACCCTATATGGGAGTGAATGGTTGTTCAATATTGACATTTGAGGAAATATGGTCTAACTGGTTTTCCTGTAAGTTTGTCTAGTTTTTTGGGCTGAGATGACCACTGGAGCGCTCTGTTTTCTTGGATTTGCCATTCGGTTGCTCAGTCATATCTGTCCCACAACCACTGAGGGGGATGATGTCATCCGGACTGTTTCAGACGGACAGACGGACAGACGGAGAGAAAGAGGAGAGAGAGAGAGAGATTTGAGAGATTTGAGAGAGAGAGAGAAAGAGAGAGAGAGATTTGAGACAGAGAAAGAGAGAGAGAGAGAAGGAGAGAGAGAAGGAGAGAGAGAGGGGAGGGGGGATATTTGAGAGAGATATTTGAGAGAGAGAGGGAGAGAGAGATATTTGAGAGAGAGAGAAAGAGAGATAGTCTGGATCATAGGTCTGCTGTTGAATGATACATGAGGCAAGCATTTTTTTAAACACAACAGAAACATTGAAAATCTCCTTCCAAGAACGCAGCGTCCTGTGACTGACCCAAACAGAATGGGAAGTGTCTCGCTCTCTCACTGTCAGACAAGTGCTGCTCCTGTCATTTTTGGAAAGGGAGTCCTCAGTCCACCTTTATTTCATCTTTTTCTGTTACTTTCTCATCTCTTTCTCAGTCTGTTTTTTAAAATGAATTATTATGTTATTTATTTATTTGTAAAGTGTACTGAGGCTTTTATTAAATAAATTGTGATTTGATTAGACTTGCTCTTTTCACTCATTGCATCCTTTATTTTCTGCCATTAATCTGACTTGCCTAGTTAAATAAAGGTATTGATCGTTGTTTATATGTTGTAAATGAGAAAAAGAGGAGAACATGAAATTATTTGTAAATGTGAATGACTCAAGGTTTTACCTTGAGATGTTATGAGGCCTGTTCAGAGCCGTCAATGTCTGTGAGTGAGCCATGTAAATAAAGGCCTTTTCATTGATTCAGACGCACTACTACCAATACATACAAAAAGACTTGTAAGAAGAAAACATATATATTATATATATATTTTAAGAACTGTTTACAAATCTCATATAACAAAGAAAACCTAAATACAGAAGTTTTTGGTTCAAGTTAGTCCTCCTCATATACTAACCATATATTTGATGTGAGAAAATGATTAAGCAATGCACAAATAGCAGCAAACTATCACTTGAAGTGCTGAAATTGGATCAAGCTCATTTGACGTGGAGTGTTTGTGTAAAGTTTCTGGTGCAAGGATACATCAGCTGTTTCTGAGAAGCTGAGCACTTCCTTTCAGACGGTGAACATGTGTATTGGAGGAAGGTACTGAGAGAAGAGGGGAGGAGAGGAACGTAAGCACACTGGGGACAACAAACAAGCACACAAGGAAAGCACTAAACTAAACAGATGAACTGCAGGGAGGGAGGGGCAGACCTACAGGAAAGACAGGGTTATTCCACCACATCTCCCCCCTTTCCCCTCCCTCCCTCTCCTCTCCAAATCCAGTCTAAGCTGCCCGTGGAAGGCAGGTCAGAGAGAAGTGGGTAAAATCCCTCCAGGTGATGGTGATTTCCTCCAGTACCCCCACCCTCTATCCAAACTCATCTGTAAGGGTTTAGCGCCTGTAAGGTAGGTGGGCTGCCACGGTCAGTTAGCTTACCATTACCATCTCTTAAGGGGCGCTAATGAAGTGCTAATTGTCTGAGTGGCCAGAGGAGGCTTTACTGTAAAACCTCGGGCACACAGGTAGGATTGTCTACTGCTAGCCATCCGTGATTACTTAGAACCTCTTAACAGGGTCTCCTGTTTCCACTGGGTAGAGAGGACACAACAGGCCCGACAGTGGAGGAGCTCACACCGTCTGTGTAGGATTAGGGCCTGGCCTAGACAGTGGAGCTAAGATCTTCTGTGTTAGATTAGGGCCTGGCTCAGACAATGGAGCTCAGATCTTCTGTGTTAGATTAGGGCCTGGCCCAGACAGTGGAGCTCAGAACTTCTGTGTTAGATTAGGGCGTGGCCCAGACAGTGGAGCTCAGATCTTCTGTGTTAGATTAGGGCGTGGCCCAGACAGTGGAGCTCAGATCTTCTGTGTTAGATTAGGGCCTGGCCCAGACAGTGGAGCTCAGATCTTCTGTGTTAGATAAGGGCCTGGGCCGGACAGTGGAGCTCACATCTTCTGTGTTAGATTAGGGCCTGGCCCAGACAATGGAGCTCAGATCTTCTGTGTTAGATTAGGGCCTGGCCCAGACAGTGGAGCTCGGATATTCTGTGTTAGATTAGGGCCTGGGCCAGACAGTGGAGGAGCTCACATCTTCTGTATCAGGCAGGAGAAACTCTCAACGATAGAGCTCATTTTCTGCTTCCTTCTCTCCTTTTGCTTTCCAAATGGAAGGATAGGCAGTGAGTGAGTAAGGCCTGGGGAAACTCATGTAGCTGCTGGAGGTATTTCCTGTATAGTTTGTACATTTCGTAGCTGTTGGGCGTATTCTAAGGTGTTAGTTTTAAACATGCTGTAGGACTTTTCAGAGATGTTCTACATTACACATGATTCACATAAAAACACCTGCATCCTAGGGTGATACAGGCCAAAATGCACTACAATCCAAATGGTGCCATACAATTCACACATTAACTAACGACATAGGCAACAAAGAGAAGAGAGGGAGAAGTAGGGAGCAGAGAGAAGAGAGGGAGGAGTAGCAAGCAGAGAGAAGAGAGGGAGGAGTAGGGAGCAGAGAGAAGAGAGGGAGGAGTAGGCAACAAAGAGAAGAGAGGGAGGAGTAGGGAGCAGAGAGAAGAGAGGGAGGAGTAGGGAGCAGAGAGAAGAGAGGGAGGAGTAGGCAACAAAGAGAAGAGAGGGAGGAGTAGGCAACAAAGAGAAGAGAGGGAGGAGTAGGCAACAAAGAGAAGAGAGGGAGGAGTAGGGAGCAGAGAGAAGAGAGGGATGAGTAGGCAACAAAGAGAAGAGAGGGAGGAGTAGGGAGCAGAGAGAAGAGAGGGAGGAGTAGGGAGCAAAAAGAAGAGAGGGAGGAATAGGGAGCAGAGAGAAGAGAGGGAAGAGTAGGGAGCAGAGAGAAGAGAGAAGAGAGGGAGGAGTAGGGAGCAGAGAGAAGAGAGGGAGGAATAGGGAGCAGAGAGAAGAGAGGGAAGAGTATGGAGCAGAGAGAAGAGAGAAGAGAGGGAGGAGTAGGGAGCAGAGAGAAGAGAGGGAAGAGTAGGGAGCAGAGAGAAGAGAGAAGAGAGGGAGGAGTAGGGAGCAGAGAGAAGAGAGGGAGGAGTAGGGAGCAGAGAGAAGAGAGAAGAGAGGGAGGAATAGGGAGCAGAGAGAAGAGAGGGAGGAGAAGGGAGCAGAGAGAAGAGAGAAGAGAGGGAGGAGTAGGGAGCAGAGAGAAGAGAGGGAGGAGTAGGGAGCAGAGAGAAGAGAGAAGAGAGGGAGGAATAGGGAGCAGAGAGAAGAGAGGGAGGAGAAGGGAGCAGAGAGAAGAGAGGGAGGAGTAGGGAGCAGAGAGAAGAGAGGGAGGAGTAGGCAACAAAGAGAAGAGAGGGAGGAGTGGATCAATGGAAAGAAAACAGACTACCAAGTGAGAGTAATGAATAGAGAAGAAAAGCTATGGAAGAGGAAGGGTTAATTAAGTAAGAAGGAATGACAAATATAAAAACTGAGGCAGTGTTAAAGGCCTAGATGGAGGATGAGTGGCCAGGGCTCTCCCCTGCATTAACATCATAGCGTCTGCTATCCTAAATCGCCTTATGAAATCTACTCCTGCCACGGGTAATTACAATGAACAACTTCATATGGCACGTCTGCCTGGCTCCCAGATAAGGCAGGCCAGCGCGTGGCACCGACTCCTTCGCTTTGGAAGGGAAAATCCTTTATCTTATCTCTATCTTGGCAGAACAACCGGCTTCTGCCCAATTCCACCCTAATCTTCTGCGTAAACAATACTGATATTTCACCACCGCAGCAGAAAAAAAGAGAGGGAGGGAGGGAGGGAGAAAATGGAGGAGAAAAGAGAGGAGACTGATAACATCACTCATTTACAAAGCTCGCCCCTTCTGCCAAACCCCTGGTCCACTCTCAAGTCATTTATTCTGCTGAACACGACCTCAGCATCCAAACACTCCATATGTACACACAGTCATATGGTATTTCATTCCAAGGCCGTTTTGTAGGGCCTTAGGGCTAGATTCAATATGTAGTGTGGAAGATCCGCCTTATAGCGCAGGTGAAATTAAAAGGTCATTTCCGATTGAGCTGACATACAGTATGCACTCTTTTACCGTGAATGCAGTCTCTGCGAACGTGGGAACATTGCCTTTAAATTTCAGTTGCACTGTAGCACAGATTTTCTGCACTACGGATTGAATCTAGGCCTTAACGTATATAGCTAAAATGCACTGCATGGCCAATCCAATGTCTACATTTGCTGTGCAGCATTTACTGTGATACGACCTCTTCAGAAGTCAGGGAATTCATGCCTCTTATGTTTCACAGAGCAGTGCAGAGCTGTTGTGAAGGAAGTTGTCAAGGAAATGAGTTTGTGTTTATACATGATCTCCTGCCCCCACCTACCTTCAACCAATCATGTCAATGTGGAGCTATACAGAGCTATGAGGTGCCCTCCGTATAAAAATTTGACTTTAATACTTTGTCTGTGAGATAGGACCAGTCTGAAATTATGACCCATTGAACATCTTTAGAATTAAAACGGATACAATACAGCAAATATTTCCTTGGATTTCTCTCAATATTTGACCTTTAGATAGAGTGGTGACGTGGAGCCAGCATCTCTAAGTGAGTAGAAGTGTTATACAGTTGTGTAAGAATCAGTCCAAGGAAACACTCACTCACATATTCTACAAAGCTGTAGTTTTTCTTCTGTTCATGTCCCCTAAGGTTCTCTCTCACATCATCCCTCCCTTAGGCCATTTCTCTCCTCTCACTTTCTCTCTCCTCCATCTCTCTCCCTCCGTTTGTGTTTTGCCCTCTCTCAGAGGAGGTGAAGAGCTTCATCGCTCTTTCTGTCGATGAGTTGGATAACCCTCAGGGCTCTGGTAAATTAGAAATTCACTTTATTTAATCAGTACCACTCACACCTCCTTGGTCCAGGTGACAGGAAGAAGGATGTGTCAAACGTGTTAGTCAATGGCAATGTCAACACATTCTCTTACTTCAATGCTGGTGTGGTTCCTTTACTGATGGTGACAGTCAGTCCTACTACAATCTCTTCAATGATACGATATCTACAGACATAATGAATAATAATATACGCAGAGTTGAGGGTCTCCCCAACTATGTTGTAATATATTTAGATAAATACATAGATATAAGTAGAGTAAAAGGTCTGGTTCAGAGATATTTTTAGGAGGAATAAGTGACCGTTTGTAACCATGCCAGCCAGGTGTGTGTTGAATACAGAGGCATCATCACTTCTCGAGCGGTTTGCAGGAGAGGGATTATTTTGAGCAATCTACTCCAAAACAAGATTAAGGGGACAGGATCATGTTTGATTGTCAGCTACAATAGCCACAACTGTGAAACAAGTCGGTTGGGCGCGGGATCACACACAGGACATGCGTGAAAATCAGGGCATGGAGTAATCTCTTCTCTTAAGAACCACAGGAGACATTAAACCCATTTTGAGCGACTGTGATAAACAAGGTAGGCAGACCATTACTGTAGGTAGCTAGTGTGTGCGGGAGCTCAGAAAAATGGCCAGGGACCACATAAACTACAGTGCCTTCCGAAGGTATTCACACCCTTTGACTTGTAACACACATTTTGTGTGTTGTAACACATTTAGTGTTACAAAGTGCATTTAACTTTCATTTTTTATCAACAATATACACTCAAAACTCTGATGTCAATGTGGGGGAAAAATCGGACATTTGTAAAAACAAGAATCATGAAAAATGTAAACTAATGTATCTTGATTAGATAAGTGTTCAACCCCCTGAGTCAATACATATTAAAATCACCTTTAGCAGTGATTATAGCTGTGAATCTTTCTGGGTAAGTCTCAGAGCGTTCCATACCTGGATTGTGCAACACTTGCCCATTATTCTTTTAAAAATTCTTCAAGCTCTGTCAAATTGGTTGTTGATCATTGCTAAACAACCATTATCAGGTCTTGCCATAGATTTTCAAGCTGATTTAAGTCAAAACTGTAACTCGGCCACTCAGGAACATTCACTGTCTTCGTAAGCAACTCCAGTGTAGATTTGCCATTGTGTTTCAGGTTATTGTCCTGCTGAAAGGTGAATTAATCTTCCAGTGTCTGGTGGAAAGCAGACTGAACCAGGTTTTCCTCTAGGATTTTGCCTGTGCTTAGCTCCATTCCGTTTATTTTTTATCCTGAACTCCCAGACCTGAACGATTACAAGCATACCCATAACATGATGCAGCCACCACTATGCTTGGAAATATGGAGAGTAGTACTCAGTAATGTGTTGTATTTGCCCCAAACATAACACTTTGTATTCATATCAGGTAAGACCCAAATGCAGACTGTGTTGAAGGCAAACAACAGGTCAATGCAGGCAGGGGTCGGTAATCCAGAGTAGTAGGGCAAAGGTACAGGACGACAGGAAGGTTCAGGTCAGGCAGAGGTTTGTAATCCAGAGTGGGGCCAGGGGCTCAGGGGCAGGCAGAGGGGTCAGGTAGGCGGGCTCAGAGTTCTTGGATACTGGTCGGTGCTGCAGAAGTGAAGTAGCCGGGCCTTACTGAACCCCTCCCGGAGGTCCTGGGATTCCGTGGGAATGGCGGCGAGGTCTAGGGCAATTTACAAGCCCCCAGGAAGACATTCCAGGGCAGGCATAGCTGATTTCAGGCAATGAGTGTGGCAGAACAGGCTCCAGCCCATGATGGTACCAGTAGACCAGTCGATCAAGGGATTGTGTCGCTGGAGCCAAGAGAATCCCAATACCACAGGAACCTGCGGAGACTCAATTAGCAGGAATTGGATCATCTCGCTGTGATTCCCTGACACTCGTAGGTTGATGGGGGTGGTACGGTGAGAGCGCACATCCAGCGCTCTAACGTCAATGGGAATGGAGAGCGGTTGAGTGGGGATGCCCAACTCGGACACCAGCGTAACGTCCATGAGACTTATATCGGCCCCTTGGTTGATGAGTATCTGGAGAGACTTGGAACGGTTGCCCCACAGCAGGGTGGCATGGAGATGGGGGAGAAGCAAAATTATCCTTAAGACCCACCAGATTACTCATTCCCATCAATGAGCTATGTCTCTTGAAGGGACAGGTAGACAATGACCGTTAGTACCGCAATATACAAACAACTCTGAGTGTTAAGTCTACATACAGTACACGTTCGGCTGGAGACAGTCTAGCCCTGCCGAGCTGCATCGGCTCGGGAAGAGGTAAATCGTCCATTTACTCTTGGGGGATGCTCTTGGGGGAACTCGGGTAAACTCGGATTCTCTCGGGGACGAAGACACCGGGGACTTCCGGAGTTCATCAGATGGAAGGGGGATCCTTGAGTGAGCGTTTGGGACCGCAATCAGACCTCTTCTCCCACTAGCTGACCATCGATCCAGATGGTTAAAGCGATGAATAGGTTGAGATCTGTAGGTAGTTCCCGTGCTGCAAGCTCGTCCTTTACTTCCTCAGATAATCCGTGCAGGAACGTGTTGAACAGCTCTTCCGGGTTCCAGGCACCCTCCGCTGCTAACGTGCGGAAATCCATCACATTGTCTGCCACACTGAGGGAGTCCTGCCGAAGCTGGAGTAACTTCCGGGTTCATAGTCTGCCACACTGAGGGAGTCCTGCAGAAGCTGGAGTAACTTTCGGGTTCATAGTCTGCCACACTGAGAGAGACCTGCAGAAGCTGGAGTAACTTCCGGGTTCATAGTCTGCCACACTGAGGGAGTCCTGCAGAAACTGGAGTAACAGCCTCTCTCCCGGACCCCGGAGCCTCGAACACCTTTCTCACCTCCGCCACGAATACCTCCAGACTGAGGCAGAAGGCAGATTGTTGCTCCCACACTGCCGTGGCCCAGGCGAGTGCCCTCCTGGACATCAGCGTAATAATGTACGCTATCTTTGAGTGGTCCGAGGGGATCGAAGAAGGCAGCAGCTCGAAAACGAGGAAACACTGGGAGAGAAAGGACCGGCAGGTTCTGGAATCTCCATTGTAGTGCTTCGGGGGAGGTAAGCGGGGTTCCCGGGAAACCGGGGTGACAGCGCTGCTACCAGCCAGGTTACTGAGGTGCTGGGAGGTTACTGTCGTGTTAGGCTGTCTAGCAACCCATGGAATTGCTCCCGCAAAGCGTCCAATGCTAGGTCGTGACGTTCGAACACATGCTGGAACCCTTCCATCAGACAGCGAATGAACTCCTTGTGTCTACCAATGAGGGCTCCTTGGGAGGAGATGGCGTTGTGGAGCTGGTCTAAGTCTGCTGTGTCAGGCATGGCCAGTTCGTACTATCAGGTTTCCGGTTAGACCCAAATGCAGACTGTGTTGAAGTAACAATGTTTATTACAGCAACAGGGGCAGGCAAACGACAGGTCAAGGCAGGCAGGGGTCAGTAATCCAGAGTAGAGGCCAAGGTACAGGGTGACAGGCAGGCTCAGGGTCAGGCAGAGTGGTCAGGCAGGAGGGCTCAGAGTTGGGACAGGCAAGGGTCAAAACTGGAGGGCCAGAAAATAGAGACTGGGGGAAAAGCAAGAGCAGAGACAAACCAGCGGTTGACTTGAACAAACAAGATGAACTGGCAACAGACAAAAAGTTAATACAGGTTTAAGTACCCAAGGGATAATGGGTAAGATGGGCGACACCTGGAGGGGGGTGGAGACAAGCACAAGGACAGGTGAAACAGATCAGGGTGTGACAATTCAGGACAAAAAGTTAATTTATTTTCCACATTTTTTGCAGTATTACTTTTGTGCCTTGTTGCAAACAGGATGCATGTTTTGGAATATTGCATTCTGTACTGGGTTCCCTCTTTTCATTCTGTCAATAAGGTTAGTATTGTGGAGTAACTACAATGTTGTTGATCCATCCTCAGTATTCTCCTATCACAGCCATTTAACACTGTAACTGTTTTAAAGTCACAATTTGCCTCATGGTGAAATCCCTGAGCGGTTTCCTTTCTTTCCGGCAACTGAGTTAGAAAGGACACTTGTATCTTTGTAGTGACTGGGTGCATTGATACACCATCCAAAGTGTGATTCATAAATTCACCATGCTCAAAGGGATATTCAGTGTCTGGTTATTTTTTTTACCAATCTACCCTTCTTTGCTAGACGTTCGAAAACCTCCCTGGTCTTTTTGGTTTGAATCTGTGTTTGAAATTCACTGATCATACAGATAATTGTATGTGTGGGGTACAGCAATGAGGTAGTCTTTCAAAAATCATGCAACTTAGTATGTGAGTTGTTAAGCACATTTTGACTCCTGAACTTATTTAGGCTTGCCATAAAAAAAAGGGTTGAATACTTATTCACTCAAGATATTTCAGCTTTTCATTTTTTAAATAATTTGTAAAAATATCTAAAAGCATAATTACACTTTGACATTATGGGGTATTTATTGTGTGTAGGCCAGTGACCATACAAATCCATATTAAATTCAGGCTGTAACACAACAAATGTGGAAAAAGTCAAGGGGTGTGAATAGTTTCTGAAGGCTTTGTATGCACAGTAGCAGGACAGAACTGTATCGTGGGTGTGCAAGAAGTGTGTCTATGTGTGTAAGTACGTAAGTGTGTGTGCGTGCAAGCGCAAGTGCATATGTGTATCTGTGTCTGTCTATTTTCAAGTGACCATGTGTTACAGTAAATGATCTGTGTGTATGTCTTAAACCGAGCTAAGGCTTCAGTCTGTTTCCTGGCTGCACTCAGAAGGGAATTGAATCAGTGATGGTATGTGACCTGAAGTGAGACAATGAGCAGAACCATAGGACATGAATGAAGGAATGCAGGAATGAAGGTCGTTAACTACACACCAAAGAAAAAAATAAGCTTTAGTAGGCCTATAGCAAAAGAATCGGCCAGACATACCTTATTCTTCCTCTACAGCGTTTACTCAGGCGACTGTAATCCAATCAGTGAGCAAGATACAATAGTGTGTTTAGATACATCAGTCAGCTGCCTGGACAAAGGACGTCAGAAAGTGAGTAATCTGTGCTGGGCTTTGTGTCCTGAATGAGTCAGACTGCCATGTCTATCTTCAGACATGACTCAGCGATCACTTAAGCGAGCAGTAATTGGAATGGAGACACTCCGTCCGCCACTGTCGGAGAGAGAGGTGTTGTCCTATCACATTAAAGCCTTCATTAGTTCTTTACTCTTTAAACAAGAACAATTCCTCTAATGGGAGGTTCTAAGAGGACAGGGGATCTTTCATAGATTTGGACCATTATCTGTTGAGAATGTGTATCACTAGTGGTGTGTGTGTGTGTGAGTGTGTGTGTGTGTGTGTGTGTGTGTGTGTGTGTGCGTGTGCGCGCGTGTGTGTGTGTGTGTGTGTGTGTGTGTGTGTGTGTGTGTGTGTGTGTGTGTGTGTGTGTGTGTGACTGTCTCATCAGTCTACACTACCTCCTCACATACCTTTAGCGGGCCACAGTGCAGTAGTGTGATGGGGACTGGGCGGCTGGTTGACCCAGTGAGGAGAGCAAAGAGCGGCCCAGAGAGGTGAGTGTGTCTGGGGCTTTTTGTCCTTAGACGTCCCCTTGTCAGCTCTGGAGGCTGGGCCCTGATGTGATGGCTGGAGGGGCAGATGAGTCTGGATGGAGAGAAAAACACAACCCTAGTGACATGGCCCACCACCGACATGATGATGTGTAAATGAGACATCACCCCCCTCCTCCCCCTGCCTGTCCCGCCCGATCATCCTCACAGAGTGGTGAGCTCAGCACAGTCTGGGAGAAACACACGCACACACACACGCTGAAACATCATCCTTTCCAAGACTAACATGCAATCAGCCAACCTGGCAACCCAGGACTCTGTAAGTTCTGAGGACTCAGTGTCTTGGCTTTTGTTCTGGATAGCTTAGCTGACCACCAGAAATACCAAAGGTGACCAAACAGGCACAATCAATTTTTGTTATTTAAGCTTTATTTAGGCAGGGTGGAGTCCAATTGAGAGGTCTCTTTTACAAGGGTCACTATATGACAAAAAAAGTACCCAATCAAGGCAGCATAGGAGCATAGGAAATACACAAAGAAACATACAAAAAACACAATAATAAAAACTAAAAAAACTAGCCACAACCATGCCCTCTCATGCAGTTCAACTTCATAGCCAGAGCCAGGAGGTTCCCTGATCATGTGATTGGATCTGTAAAAACTCTGGGCTCTATAACTGTTCATTCATAGAATACAGTCACACCAGAAAAATACCTAATGCTCAGTCAAAAGTAACCTGGAGATTATTTCACACTAACCCACTCTCTTTCCCTAACTCTCTAACACTCTCTAGCATCAAGGGTTGCAGTCAAAGAACATTTATGTTTCCCCATTCCCCTTTAATGGTTTTATTAGAAGTGGGGAGAATGTGTGATTAGGGATGGGACCCCATCCTTTTAGAGCTTTAATAATCCACAGTAGCTAGTGCAGCAGAGCTAGATGACACACATGGGCCCGCTGCCTTTGTCTGGGAGGGAGAACATGATTATTAATAAACTATTCACATCGTTGGAAGGAGAATGGGAAGAGGAGAAGCTGGTGAAGGCAGCAGTCAGCCAGCCAGCCAGTTGACTGCTGATGGTAATTAAACTCATGGTATTAAAAGTGTGCCGCGTCTCCTCCAGGAAGAGAGAGAGGAGAAGATCTGCTGTGATACCTTTCCGCCCCCCTCTATTTCTCTCTCCACCACCACCGCTTCCCTCCGCTTTCAGGGGGAAATTATAACCTAGTATGCACACTTTAATATTTCAGCATCTAAGTGAGTGTGACAGCCTCTCTTTGTGTCATTCTCCCCTCCCACTCTTTCCCTCCTCCGTCCCTCATTCCCTAATTCCCTCCTACTCTTCCTCCACCTTCTCTTCTCATCTCGTTTGCTTAGCGTTCTCAATGGCTGAACTTTTTTATCATGTGACGGGAACGAGAGATGAAGAAAAACAAAAACAAATCAAACTCAAAAGCAGAAAAAACACGGAGGTATCAGGGCGTGCTCTGCTCGGCGAGAGCGTCTCAGTCTCTCTGTGAGGTTAACCACGCCACATTGCTGTGACCAACCTAAAGTGAGGAGATGTATATTACCCCTCGTCCCTGTCCCCGTCCCTCTCCACCCTATCTGCAATGTCAGGATGAGGAACCAGGAAGTGATATCTTCTTCAGAGAGGGTTAGACTGATACAGAGGTACAGCTGGGGATGGGTGAGGTGGGTGTGTGTGTGTGTGGGGGGGGGGGGGGTTGTAGTGGAGTACACAGGCAAGATTCAGTTACGTCACAGCTTTGGGTTTTGTTCCGAGCCTGACAACATGTCACCTTCGATCTCTCAGCAGACTCCTGTTTGTGAAAGTACAGTACACACTTAGAAAAAAAATAAGCTATTTAGAACCTAAAGGGGTTCTTCGACTGTTCCCATAGGAGAACCATTTGAGGAACCCTTTTTGGTTCCAGGTAGAACCCATTTAGTTCCCTGTTGAACCTTTTCCACAGAGGGTTCTACATGGAACCAAAAAGTGTTTTACCTGAAACCAAAAAGGTTTCTACTTGGAACCAAAAAGTGTTCTGCTATGGGCACAGCCAAAGAAACCTTTTGGAACCCTTTTTTCTAAAAGTGTAGGTGGAAGTTAGGATGTTTGGATTATTAGGTGAATTTACCTCAAGACGGAATCATCTCTACAGCCACAGACAGCAGAGAAAGCCAGCCAATCCATCTTCTACTGTATATGTATGACACAGACCAGAACCAACCTGAATGTGAGCTGTGTAGCCAAACCTTTATGCATGTGTGTGTCTAAGGTGAATGTGAGATGTGAATGTGAGATGTATAGCCTACCTGTATGTGTGTCAGTGTATTTATGTGCATATAAACTGAATGTGAGTGAGATGTATACCCTACCTGTATGTGTGTCAGTGTGTATATGTGCATATAAACTGAATGTGAGTGAGATGTATACCCTACCTGTATGTGTGTCAGTGTGTATATGTGCATATAAACTGAATGTGGGTGAGATGTATAGCCTACCTGTATGTGTGTCAGTGTATATATGTGCATATAAACTGAATGTGAGTGAGATGTATACCCTACCTGTATGTGTGTCAGTGTGTATATGTGCATATAAACTGAATGTGAGTGAGATGTATACCCTATCTGTATGTGTGTCAGTGTGTATATGTGCATATAAACTGAATGTGAGTGAGATGTATAGCCTACCTGTATGTGTCAGCTGAATTATATAGCATGTTATTCATGGTCAAGGGACTGGAAGAGGTTGCAAAATGTCTGTGTTCATAGCCACAATGATACAAATCAATTATTCACCAGTCAGTCAATTGTTGGTATAATATTTGAGAATTCATACTCAATTAATATGTTTTTCAAAACGAAAGCTTTATACATTATACGGAAATCCTTTTCACACAAAGAATAAATAAATATTTAATTTGAAGATTCTAAAATAAATAAGATCATTGAACTAAGGTACATGTACGTGTTTGTCAAACAGACACAAATACGCACACGAACGTGCGCACACACACACACACACACACACACACACACACACACACACACACACACACACACACACACACACACACACACACACACACACACGCACACACACACACACATAGCAGAATTGATCATATAATTTACTCCTCTCTATTATGCTACAATGATATTGATCAAATAATTCCTAGAGCACGATTCAGACTGCCAAAATGGCAAAACTGTTCTTGCTGTACTTAAGCATGTTCCATAATGGCTTTCTTATTGATCATCTCTCCCATCTTCCCTCTGCATGCAAACAAGTCCTTTTCATAGGACTATAGAGTGAACAGCACAAACAAGAAATGGCTCATGGCACATGTTTGTGTGTTCATCAAATTCTGAAATTAAGTAACTGAAGTGGCCCTCTCATCCTACTCCTCAGAATAGAAACAAATTGTGGGCACTCACTCCTGCTGTAATTTAGAAACAATTTGAAGATTACTGCAACTGAAAGGCAATTTGACCCCATTTTCCTATAGCTAAGGCTCCTGT
Organism: Oncorhynchus masou masou; assembly: GCF_036934945.1. NCBI lineage: Eukaryota > Metazoa > Chordata > Actinopteri > Salmoniformes > Salmonidae > Oncorhynchus > Oncorhynchus masou. The sequence goes on along the minus strand of NC_088242.1, from coordinate 19,577,237 downwards.
GCTTAATTTCATTTCTGTGTACTTCTGCTGTAGGGCTCCTGAGAGGCCTGAGGCAGAGGAGACCGGGAGGGAGGGAGGAGCAGAGGAGACACTGACAATCACACTGTCCAGCAAAAACAACCATTCCCCCTATACCCCACCCCCAACCATCATGCCTCCCTATCTTGCCCCTATACCCCCACCCCAACCATCATGCCTCCCTATCTTGCCCCTATACCCCCACCCCAACCATCATGCCTCCCTATCTTGCCCCTATAACCCCACCCCAACCATCATGCCTCCCTATCTTGCCCCTATACCCCCACCCCAACCATCATGCCTCCCTATCTTGCCCCTATACCCCCACCCCAACCATCATGCCTCCCTATCTTGCCCCTATACCCCCACCCCAACCATCATGCCTCCCTATCTTGCCCCTATACCCCCACCCCAACCATCATGCCTCCCTATCTTGCCCCTATACCCCCACCCCAACCATCATGCCTCCATATCTTGCCCTGATACCCCCACCCCAACCATCATGCCTCCCTATCTTGCCCCTATACCCCCACCCCAACCATCATGCCTCCCTATCTTGCCCCTATACCCTGACCCCAACCATCATGCCTCCCTATCTTGCCCCTATACCCCCACCCCAACCATCATGCCTCCCTATCTTGCCCCTATACCCCCACCCCCAAACATCATGCCTCCCTATCTTGCCCCTATACCCCCACCCCAACCATCATGCCCCCATATCTTGCCCCTATACCCCCACCCCCAACCATCATGCCTCCCTATCTTGCCCCTATACCCCCACCCCCAAACATCATGCCTCCCTATCTTGCCCCTATACCCCCACCCCAACCATCATGCCTCCATATCTTGCCCCTATACCTCCACCCCCAACCATCATGCCTCCCTATCTTGCCCCTATACCCCCACCCCCAACCATCATGCCTCGCTATCTTGCCCCTATACCCCCACCCCCAACCATCATGCCTCGCTATCTTGCCCCTATACCCCCACCACCAACCATCATGCCTCCCTATCCTGCCCCTATACCCCCACCCCCAACCATCATGCCTCCATATCTTGCCCCTATACCCCCACCCCCAACCATCATGCCTCCCCATCTTGCCCCTATACCCCCACCCCCAACCATCATGCCTCCCTATCCTGCCCCTATACCCCCACCCCCAACCATCATGCCTCCATATCTTGCCCCTATACCCCCACCCCCAACCATCATGCCTCCCTATCTTGCCCCTATACCCCCACCCCCAAACATCATGCCTCCCTATCTTGCCCCTATACCCCCACCCCAACCATCATGCCTCCATATCTTGCCCCTATACCTCCACCCCCAACCATCATGCCTCCCTATCTTGCCCCTATACCCCCACCCCCAACCATCATGCCTCGCTATCTTGCCCCTATACCCCCACCCCCAACCATCATGCCTCCCTATCTTGCTCCTATACCCCCACCCCAACCATCATGCCTCCATATCTTGCCCCTATACCCCCACCCCCAAACATCATGCCTCCCTATCTTGCCCCTATACCCCCACCCAAACCATCATGCCTCCATATCTTGCCCCTATACCCCCACCCCCAACCATCATGCCTCCCTATCTTGCCCCTAAACCCCCACCCCCAACCATCATGCCTCGCTATCTTGCCCCTATACCCCCACCCCAACCATCATGCCTCCCTATCTTGCCCCTATACCCCCACCCCAACCATCATGCCTCCCTATCTTGCCCCTATACCCCCACCCCAACCATCATGCCTCCCTATCTTGCCCCTATACCCCCACCCCAACAATCATGCCTCCCTATCTTGCCCCTATATCCCCACCCCAACCATCATGCCTCCATATCTTGCCCCGATACCCCCACCCCAACCATCATGCCTCCCTATCTTGCCCCTATACCCCCACCCCAACCATCATGCCTCCCTATCTTGCCCCTATACCCTGACCCCAACCATCATGCCTCCCTATCTTGCCCCTATACCCCCACCCCAACCATCATGCCTCCCTATCTTGCCCCTATACCCCCACCCCCAACCATCATGCCTCCCTATCTTGCCCCTATACCCCCACCCCAACCATCATGCCTCCCTATCTTGCCCCTATACCCCCACCCCAACCATCATGCCTCCCTATCTTGCCCCTATACCCCCACCCCAACCATCATGCCTCCCTATCTTGCCCCTATACCCCCACCCCCAACCATCATGCCTCCCTATCTTGCCCCTATACCCCCACCCAAACCATCATGCCTCCATATCTTGCCCTTATACCCCCACCCCCAACCATCATGCCTCCCTATCTTGCCCCTATACCCCCACCCCCAAACATCATGCCTCCCTATCTTGCCCCTATACCCCCACCCCAACCATCATGCCTCCCTATCTTGCCCCTAAACCCCCAACCCCAACCATCATGCCTCGCTATCTTGCCCCTATACCCCCACCCCCAACCATCATGCCTCCCTATCTCGCCCCTATACCCCCACCCCAACCATCATGCCTCCCTATCTTGCCCCTATACCCCCACCCCAACCATCATGCCTCCCTATCTTGCCCCTATACCCCCACCCCCAACCATCATGCCTCCCTATCTCGCCCCTATACCTCCACCCCCAACCATCATGCCTCCCTATCTTGCCCCTATACCCCCACCCCCAACCATCATGCCTCGCTATCTTGCCCCTATACCCCCACCCCCAACCATCATGCCTCCCTATCTCGCCCCTATACCCCCACCACCAACCATCATGCCTCCCTATCCTGCCCCTATACCCCCACCCCCAACCATCATGCCTCCCTATCTTGCCCCTATACCCCCACCCCCAACCATCATGCCTCCCCATCTTGCCCCTATACCCCCACCCCCAACCATCATGCCTCGCTATCTTGCCCCTATACCCCCACCCCAACCATCATGCCTCCATATCTTGCCCCTATACCCCCACCCCCAACCATCATGCCTCCCTATCTTGCCCCTATACCCCCACCCCCAAACATCATGCCTCCCTATCTTGCCCCTATACCCCCACCCAAACCATCATGCCTCCATATCTTGCCCCTATACCCCCACCCCCAACCATCATGCCTCCCTATCTTGCCCCTAAACCCCCACCCCCAACCATCATGCCTCGCTATCTTGCCCCTATACCCCCACCCCCAACCATCATGCCTCCCTATCTTGCCCCTATACCCCCACCCCAACCATCATGCCTCCCTATCTTGCCCCTATACCCCCACCCCAACCATCATGCCTCCCTATCTTGCCCCTATACCCCCACCCCAACCATCATGCCTCCATATCTTGCCCCTATACCCCCAACCCAACCATCATGCCTCCATATCTTGCCCTGATACCCCCACCCCAACCATCATGCCTCCCTATCTTGCCCCTATACCCCCACCCCAACCATCATGCCTCCCTATCTTGCCCCTATACCCTGACCCCAACCATCATGCCTCCCTATCTTGCCCCTATACCCCCACCCCAACCATCATGCCTCCCTATCTTGCCCCTATACCCCCACCCCCAAACATCATGCCTCCCTATCTTGCCCCTATACCCCCACCCCAACCATCATGCCTCCATATCTTGCCCCTATACCCCCACCCCCAACCATCATGCCTCCCTATCTTGCCCCTATACCCCCACCCCCAAACATCATGCCTCCCTATCTTGCCCCTATACCCCCACCCCAACCATCATGCCTCCATATCTTGCCCCTATACCCCCACCCCCAACCATCATGCCTCCCTATTTTGCCCCTATACCCCCACCCCCAACCATCATGCCTCGCTATCTTGCCCCTATACCCCCACCCCCAACCATCATCCCTCCCTATCTCGCCCCTATACCCCCACCACCAACCATCATGCCTCCCTATCCTGCCCCTATACCCCCACCCCCAACCATCATGCCTCGCTATCTTGCCCCTATACCCCCACCCCCAACCATCATGCCTCCCCATCTTGCCCCTATACCCCCACCCCCAACCATCATGCCTCGCTATCTTGCCCCTATACCCCCACCCCAACCATCATGCCTCCATATCTTGCCCCTATACCCCCACCCCCAACCATCATGCCTCCCTATCTTGCCCCTATACCCCCACCCCAACCATCATGCCTCCCTATCTTGCCCCTATACCCCCACCCCCAAACATCATGCCTCCCTATCTTGCCCCTATACCCCCACCCAAACCATCATGCCTCCATATCTTGCCCCTATACCCCCACCCCCAACCATCATGCCTCACTATCTTGCCCCTAAACCCCCACCCCCAACCATCATGCCTCGCTATCTTGCCCCTATACCCCCACCCCAACCATCATGCCTCCCTATCTTGCCCCTATACCCCCACCCCAACCATCATGCCTCCCTATCTTGCCCCTATACCCCCACCCCAACCATCATGCCTCCCTATCTTGCCCCTATACCCCCACCCCAACCATCATGCCTCCCTATCTTGCCCCTATACCCCCACCCCAACCATCATGCTTCCATATCTTGCCCCGATACCCCCACCCCAACCATCATGCCTCCCTATCTTGCCCCTATACCCCCACCCCAACCATCATGCCTCCCTATCTTGCCCCTATACCCTGACCCCAACCATCATGCCTCCCTATCTTGCCCCTATACCCCCACCCCAACCATCATGCCTCCCTATCTTGCCCCTATACCCCCACCCCAACCATCATGCCTCCATATCTTGCCCCTATACCCCCACCCCCAACCATCATGCCTCCCTATCTTGCCCCTATACCCCCACCCCCAAACATCATGCCTCCCTATCTTGCCCCTATACCCCCACCCCAACCATCATGCCTCCATATCTTGCCCCTATACCCCCACCCCCAACCATCATGCCTCCCTATCTTGCCCCTATACCCCCACCCCCAACCATCATGCCTCGCTATCTTGCCCCTATACCCCCACCCCCAACCATCATGCCTCCCTATCTCGCCCCTATACCCCCACCACCAACCATCATGCCTCCCTATCCTGCCCCTATACCCCCACCCCCAACCATCATGCCTCCATATCTTGCCCCTATACCCCCACCCCAAACCATCATGCCTCCCCATCTTGCCCCTATACCCCCACCCCCAACCATCATGAGTCGCTATCTTGCCCCTATACCCCCACCCCAACCATCATGCCTCCATATCTTGCCCCTATACCCCCACCCCCAACCATCATGCCTCCCTATCTTGCCCCTATACCCCCACCCCCAACCATCATGCCTCGCTATCTTGCCCCTATACCCCCACCCCCAACCATCATGCCTCCCTATCTCGCCCCTATACCCCCACCACCAACCATCATGCCTCCCTATCCTGCCCCTATACCCCCACCCCCAACCATCATGCCTCCATATCTTGCCCCTATACCCCCACCCCAAACCATCATGCCTCCCCATCTTGCCCCTATACCCCCACCCCCAACCATCATGAGTCGCTATCTTGCCCCTATACCCCCACCCCAACCATCATGCCTCGCTATCTTGCCCCTATACCCCCACCCCCAACCATCATGCCTCCCTATCTCGCCCCTATACCCCCACCACCAACCATCATGCCTCCCTATCCTGCCCCTATACCCCGACCCCCAACCATCATGCCTCCATATCTTGCCCCTATACCCCCACCCCAAACCATCATGCCTCCCCATCTTGCCCCTATACCCCCACCCCCAACCATCATGCCTCCATATCTTGCCCCTATACCCCCACCCCCAACCATCATGCCTCCCTATCTTGCCCCTATACCCCCACCCCAACCATCATGCCTCCCTATCTTGCCCCTATACCCCCACCCCCAAACATCATGCCTCCCTATCTTGCCCCTATACCCCCACCCAAACCATCATGCCTCCATATCTTGCCCCTATACCCCCACCCCCAACCAACATGCCTCCCTATCATGCCCCTAAACCCCCACCCCCAACCATCATGCCTCGCTATCTTGCCCCTATACCCCCACCCCCAACCATCATGCCTCCCTATCTCGCCCCTATACCCCCACCCCCAACCATCATGCCTCCCTATCTCGCCCCTATACCCCCACCCCCAACCATCATGCCTCCCTATCTTGCCCCTATACCCCCACCCCCAACCATCATGCCTCCCTATCTCGCCCCTATACCTCCACTCCAACCACCACACCTCCCTACCTTCCCTTTACACTCGTAGGAAAAGGGTTCCAAAAGGTTTCTTTGGCTGTACCTGTAGGAGAACCCTTTTTGGTTACAAGTAGAACTATGTTGGGTTCCATGTAGAATCCTCTGTGTAAAGGGTTCTAAATGGAACCCAAACGGGTTCTACCTGGAACCAAAAATGGTTCTTCAAAGGGTTCTCCTATAGGAACAGCCGAATAACCATTTTAGATATCCCTTATACCTCCACCCCCAACCATCACACCTCCCTCCCTGCCCCCTACACCTCCACCCCCAACCATCACACCTCCCTACCTATCCCTTATACCTCCACCCCAAACCATCATCTCCCTCCCTGCCCCCTACACCTCCACCCCCAACCATCACATCTCCCCACCTATCCCTTATACCTCCACCCCCAACCATCATATCTCCCTACCTATCCCTTATACCTCCACCCCCAACCATCACACCTCCCTACTTATCCCTTATACCTCCACCTCCAACCATCACACCTCCCTCCCTACCACCTATACCTCCACCCCCAACCATCACACCTCCCTACCTATCCCTTATACCTCCACCCCAACCATCACACCTCCCTACCTACCCCTTATACCTCCACCCCAAACCATCACACCTCCCTACCTACCCCCTATACCTCCACCCCAACCATCACATCTCCCTACCTACCCCTTATACCTCCAACCCCAACCATCACACCTACCTACCTATCCCTTATACCTCCACCCCAACCATCACACCTCCCTACCTACCCCCTATACCTCCACCCCCAACCATCACATCTCCCTACCTACCCCTTATACCTCCAACCCCAACCATCACACCTACCTACCTACCCCTTATACCTTCACCCCAACCAGCACACCTCCCTACCTATCCCTTATACCTCCACCCCCAACCATCACACCTCCCTACCTACCCCTTATACCTCCAACCCCAACCATCACACCTACCTACCTACCCCTTATACCTCCAACCCCAACCATCACACCTACCTACCTACCCCTTATACCTCCAACCCCAACCATCACACCTACCTACCTACCCCTTATACCTTCACCCCAACCAGCACACCTCCCTACCTATCCCTTATACCTCCACCCCCAACCATCACACATCCCTACCTATCCCTTATACCTCCACCCCAACCATCACACCTCCCTACCTATCCCTTATACCTCCACCCCCAACCAGCACACCTCCCTACCTACCCCTTATACCTCCACCCCCAACCATCACACCTACCTACCTATCCCTTATACCTCCACCCCCAACCAGCACACCTCCCTACCTATCCCTTATACCTCCACCCCCAACCAGCACACCTCCTTACCTACCCCTTATACCTCCACCCTAACCATCACACCTCATTACCTATCCCTTATACCTCCACCCCAACCATCACACCTCCCTACCTATCCCTTAAACCTCCACCCCCAACCAGCACACCTCCTTACCTACCCCTTATACCTCCACCCCCAACCATCACACACACACCGTCGTCTCAAACAGGAAAGGCACAATGGCTGGCCATCAAACAGTTGCCATGGGTAACGGTGACATGTCGACCCTGGAAGTCAAGAGAACACAGCCTTTTGTCACAGAGGTGAACTTCACGGGCCATTGGCTTGACGGATGGCTCTGAGAAACCATGTCACTGTGATGACATCAACTACCTCTGAGCACAAGGTGAGACTGGGGACACGTTTAACAGTAGGCTCACACACAGCTGAGGTACCATTGAAATGAGCATCATGACCTGAAAATCTAGCAAAGGAAATGCAAACACAATACTCCCACCCAGCAATTACTGTACCACCAATGACATATGTAATACCAGCACCTCAATAAGGAAAGATACCCCCTTTAATAAGAAAAAGATACCCCCCTCAATAAGGAAAGATACCCCCTTTAATAACGAAAGATACACCCCCCCTCAATTCATACTACACATAGTAGAGTCAATGCACCAACACCCCACCGGACAATAACAGTGGACTTCCCTAGTGCAAGCAGACTCTGTTTGTATCTGTCTGTGAGTGTCAGCGGCCCAAGGCCCCCCATGTTGATGGCCCAGCTCCAGCTTCAGCTCCAGCCCTGTTTGTGGCGAGAGAGAGCGTCCTCAGAAGTGCAGCTGGTGGCACAAAGGCAGCGATGTGAGGATGTGACACCTCCTGTCTCGGTACACAGGCCTCAGCGGGGACACGGGTGACAGGCGTGTCAGGCCCACTCGCTGATAAAGCTCTCTCCCTCTCCTCTCCCTCGGTCCTCTCCTCTCCTTCTCTCCTGTCTGTCTGATCCTGTGTGAAAGGCTTACATAGGGAGGAAGGGAGGGAGGGAGAGAAGGAGGGAGAGAAGAAGACGGAGGGAGAGAGATTAAGACCAGAGCAAGAGTGACATTGGATCAACTCACTTTCACTTCCCCTCCACTGTTGTGTCTATCAGCCGTCCATGCTGCTAATGTCCTTGACACACAACCAGCCTCGCCACACACACTGGTGTGTACATTGGAATCACACACACACACACAATCCCCCCCAATGCACTCAGCCACTGCCTGCCACCCACCCCTCCAAAGGGAAACAGAAAAAATTAATCATTAAAATGTGGAAGTGCCTCTAATGCTCGGTCACTCTGACAGCGCAAGGATAATGTTTAAAACAATCCTACTTAACCCTCTCTCTCAGTACCAAATATACACACAACCACACACACAGTCACTCACACACTCGCACACACACTACCACCCCCTCCACTTCAAATACTCATCCACTCCCCCTCCATCCTTTATCCATCAATATTCATGCACAAAGGGAAGCATCTCTGGGAGTCCTGTGATTTGCATGCGATAAATAAATGAAAGAAGCCAATCAAGCTCTTCCACTGGAGCCTGGTAGCCTGCAGTGGGGAGACAGAGGCGCTGAGCTGGTTAAAAATGCATGACAATCGCTCAGGTTAAGAGAAGGAGACAACAACCAGGAGGGGGGAAGAGAATAAAAATCGGACCAGACAGCAGTTTATAAAAAAAAGGTTAATGGGAAAAAAAGAAAAAGAAAACAAAATCTTGGAGGGCCCCAGCGTTTGCTCAATGCAGTAATGAATTTCAAATAAGTTATTCACTTCAGGAGTAAGTGGCTTGCACAAAGTCCTTACAGCTGGTTTGTTGAGATAATTGATTTTCAAATAGTTTGAAGACGAGGGAGGCAGGCAGATGACAACTGCGACGGGGTACCAGCCAATTCTGAGAGCTGTATCAGTTTAATTAGAACTGCGCCCGGCCTCCGACACGGACTCTTTCCTGTGCGAATTAAAACATCCCTGTGACTCGCCTCCGACGCCACACTGATAAATGTTTCATGCCGGCCCACCACCACCACCGCTCCTCTCCGACTCCCCCTCTCTGTCCTCGCTCAGGGCACTGTATGCTAGCTAAACTTCTTGCTCCTTTTCAATAGACCGTTGACATGGCATGCAAGGCTGGGCTGGCTGACACAGATAACTCCGGGGACAGCAGAGCCACAGCCTGAATGAGATGCATTAGCGGCTGGATTTGAATTGGCAATGTAATTTACCACAACTCCCTGTTTAATTTATAGAGAGAGAGAGAGAAAGAGAGAGAGAGAGAGAAAACGAGAGTGAGAAAAAGAGAGAGAGAGAAAACGAGAGAGAGAAAAAGAGAGAGAGAAAAAGAGAGAGAGGGAGGAGTGAGAGATGTTAATGTTTTTGTCAGGGGACACAAGCACATCCGTACGTTGAAGGACAGATGGATGGAAGGGTTACATGCATATTTGATGAATGTTTGCGTGCCCAGGTGAGTTTAAGAATACATTTTCTCAGGTTTATGTTGCAAAGAGGCTAGACAACTGATATCCCAATTAATCGTATCTAAATGTGTACCTCATCCTTTTTCACACATCTTGGCATGTTATGTGTTTATTAAAGATTATAGTCAATCTGTGGCAGCCACATTTTGCTTCATGAGCTCACTCAGGATCATTGGCTGGTTGACACCATTGGGCCTCAGGCCCAGATCCACACAGTACACCGAATTGGTTGTGGACTAAGAGGGTAATCTCCTGCCCCTGTTTTGTGATTGATCATTGCTCCCTGTGTAAACTGGAGCAAAATGACATCCAATCCCCTGTCATTGGGGAACAAGGGGTGCTGAAAGCAACACAGAGTGCAGGCTCTGCACAGACATGCACTTTTAGGGGTATTTTTGACAGACAGACACGCACTTGCACACACACACCCATCTCACCCATGCTCGGAGAAGAGCTGTGAGTTTGTTTGTGATTCAGATTGACAGGGCTCTTAGGAAGCGGTGTGCCTACTGTAATTACATGCACTTGAGAAATACCCGGTTGGAGAGTGTAATCAACTCTCACACTTTACATTCCAGCCCAGATTAGGAACAGACCTCTGTGTTCACTGGAATCCTATCTGGGAGAAAAAATACACACCTGTTTGTCCCGGAGGCCTGTGTCCAAAACATCATCATCAGCTTCTCTGTCATTATCAACTGGCTCCATTATCATCATTGTCACCACCATCACCACCACTGTAACTCTGAACCAAAAAATCAGACTCTCTTTCTTATAATCACTCCCCAAGTAATGTATTTTAAAGTTAGGGCCTAAGCCACTATGAATAGTTTCTGGCTATCCAAACAGGCCCAAATATGTCTTCTTTAAATAATATAATGGAAGGTCAATGGTTAGGTACAGGAAATGATGTCAGTGAACAAATATGACTCTTCCTACTATTCCTGTCAGTGACCCTGGCTGTATCCGAATACCCATACTAGTGTACTTCATACTTAAACTGCATACTATGTACTGATGGTCGCATACTATTTAGCATATACCATTTAGTAAAGAGTATATAGTATGCCACGGCCGCAATGCAGTAGTGGCTCCTGACTGGCTGAGTAGGGGGGCTGGGCCGACTGTGGGGGGAGTCAACAGACATGCATGGCATTAACCAGCCTGATAATAGCTCATTTCCAATTCATTTAATTTCTCTAAAGTCTAAATAGAATGGGAATGGAGTTATAGGCCTACTCTGACTGGTTAGAGGCAGACTACTGTATCACATTCAACCTATACCATATACCATATAGCCCATCTATCCTGTTTAAAAAGGACTGAAGGCCTCCTGAGTGGCGCAGAGGTCTAAGGCGCTGCATTGCAGTGCTAGCTGTGCCACTAGAGATTCTGGGTTAGAGTCCAGGCTCTGTCGCAGCCGGCTGCGACCGGGAGGCCTATGGGGTGGCGCACAATTACCCCAGCGCTGTCCAGGTTAGGGAGGGTTTGGCAGGCAGGTGTGCAATGTCCTTATCTCATTGCACACTAGTGACTCCTGTGGCTGGCTGGGAGCAGTGCACGCTGACACGGTTGCCAGGTGTACGGTGTTTCCTCCGACACATTGGTGCGGCTGACTTCCTGGTTAAGCGAGCAGTCTAGCTTGGCAGGGTTGTTTTTTGGAGGACGGATGGCTCTCGACCTTCACCTCTCCCGAGTCTGTACGGGAGTTGCAGCGATGAGACAAGACTGTAACTACCAATTGTATACCACAAAATTGGGATGAAAAAAAAAAACTGAAGACAGAGACAGACAGTTCCCTTCAACATATACCATATAGCCCATCTATCCTGTTTAAAAAGGACTGAAGACAGAAACAGACAGTTCCCTTCAACATATACCATATAGCCCATCTATCCTGTTTAAACAGAACTGAAGACAGAAACAGACAGTTCGCTTCAACATATACCATATAGCCCATCTATCCTGTTTAAAAAGGACTGAAGACAGAAACAGACAGTTCCATTCAACATATACCATATAGCCCATCTATCCTGTTTAAAAAGGACTGAAGACAGAAACAGACAGTTCGCTTCAACATATACCATATAGCCCATCTATCCTGTTTAAAAAGAACTGAAGACAGAAACAGACAGTTCCCTTCAACATATACCATATAGCCCATCTATCCTGTTTAAAAAGGACTGAAGACAGAAACAGACAGTTCGCTTCAACATATACCATATAGCCCATCTGTCCTGTTTAAAAAGGACTGAAGACAGAAACACATACTTTGGTTCCATTTCAACATATTTTTTATTGAAACTAAAGTGCTCAAACATACAGTGCTGTGAAAAAGGATTTGCTCCCTTTCTGATTTTCAATTTTTTTCACATTTTTGATACTGAATGTTATCAGATCTTCAACAAAAACCTAATATTAGAAAGGGAACCTGAGTTTACAACTAACCAAAAAAACAGACGGATGGCCTGACATGGTCCTGTAGAATTCTCTGATACAGAGCAGAATTCATGGTTCCTTCTACTAAGGCAAGTCGTCCAGGTCCTGAGGCAGCAAAGCATCCCCAAACCATCACACTACCACCGCCATGCTTGACCGTTGGTATGAGGTTCTTACAGTGGAATGCAGTGTTTGGTTTTCTCCAGGCATAATGGGACCCATCTCGTCCAAACAGTTGACTCAAGTTTGCCAAAAAGCACCTGGAAGAACATCAAGACTCTTGGAAGAATGTTCTATGGACAGATGAGTCAAATGTATCACTTTTTGGATGACACGGGCCTTAATAGAAGGAACCAATCATTCTGCTCTGTATCAGAGAAGTCTACAGGACAATATCAGGCCATCCGTCTGTGAGCTGAAACTGAAGCGCAGCTGGGTCATGCAGCAAGACACACAATAAACTTGACATGAACGTGGCTAAAAAGGAACGGCCTAGTCAAAGTCCAGTCCAAATCCCAATTCAGATGTTGTGGCAAGACTTCAAACGAGCAGTTCATGCTTGAAAACCCACAAATGTTAAAGCAGTTCTGCATGGAAGAGTGGGCCAAAATTCCTCCAAAGCGATTGACTGATCAACAACTACAGGAAGTGTTTGGTTGGAGTCATTGCAGCTAAAGGTGGCAAACGCCAGTTATTGAGTGTAAGGGGGTAGTTACTTTTTCAAACAGGGGAATTGGGTGTTGCATAACTTTGTTTATTAAATAATTAAAATAAGTTTGTAATTGTTGCGTTACTGGTTCACTCGGTTCTTTATCTAATATTAGGTTTGTTTAAATATCTGATAACATTCAGTATCAAACATATGGAAAAGTAGAGAAAATTAGAAAGGGGGCAAATCCTTTTTCACAGCACTGTATATACATTCAATCTAATAGCCTAGTACACACACCAAAACTTTTCAAATGATCAAATCGAAAGACAATTGCACAGAAAAACGTGAATAGTTGGGTTCATAGCAAATTCAGAACTGCTGGACAGCAACATAATAAAAAAATACTTCTGTTTTCAAAGATTTAGCCTACGAAGTAGTCTCGCGTTACCATACCTCCAAAATCACGTCGTTGTCACGCCTCAAGCCTGGTTCTCTACGAGGCTACCTACGATGCAATACTTATGATCATTTTAAGTAGATGAAAAACTACTTAGCCTTGAATAGCACCACAGAAGCTTTGCTATTCGGCATCTTCCCAATTAAAATAGCCTACACTCGTAGAACAAAAAGGTTCTTTGGGGTTGTAATATAGACACTTTTGGTTCATTGGACAAGATTAAAGAACCCTTTACCAAAAAAGGTTCTATATCCACTCAGTGACCAGTTTATTAGGTACACCAAACTAGTACAGGTCGGACCCCCCTTTGCCTCCAGAACAGTCTGAATTCTTTGGGGAATGGAAACGTTGCTCAATTGGTATCAAGAGACATAACGTGCGACAGGAAAACATTCCCCACACCATAGCACCACTGCCACCAGGCAGGATGGGGCCATGGACTCATGCTGTTTACGCCAGAACCTGACTCTGCCATCAGCATGACACAACAGGAACCAGGATTCGTCCACTCCTCACTTGTCCTGTGTTGTTTATTGCGTGACCACTGTAGCTGCCTCTTTGCTTTTAGCTGATAGGAGTGGAACCCGGTGTGGTCGTCTGCTGCAATAGCCCATCCGTGACAAGGCCCTTAACTCCACAAAATTCTCTCCATCCAGAGGCACTGCATGCAGCATGAACCTGTGCTTGTCTCAACTGTATTTGGGGTGGATGAAGACACATTTTTGTTCACTGTAACTAATGGACAAAGTATATTGTGTTGTATTGTATTATATTGTAAAGTCATCAGCCAGAGTTGAACTGGCCCATCATTCCAAGAAAGAGATGCCTCCCTGGCCACCAGTGCACATTTTGCATATAAAGACAATAAAGTCTAAAAACTATGCTGGTATTATTTTGTCCATTATTAAATTGTTTATTAAATTATATTCTTAGCTAAAAAAAATACTATTTAATAGTAGTAGCCATAATTCATAAATGGCACCATGCTGAGTTCTAAATGGAACCATTTTGGTTCAGTGAAGAATAACCTCTAGGGTTCTGCTCAAAGAACCCTATAAAAGGGTTCTATATATAACTTTTAGGTGTTCCATATATGAAGTAAGGAGTAGAACCCCTTCTGGTTCTATAAGGATACTTTTTTCATAGAGTGCAGTGTTTTTGTTTGGCTCCTTGAGGAGAACTAGGGACGTTTACTCGCAGTGTGCATTGAATTCTAGAATTCTATTAGATGAAGAGCCGAAATGAGTATAACATCCTGGCATTTAAACCATAATCTATTTTCAAAAATTCGCAGTCTTCCTCTGTTTTCGCATAGAGAGAATGCATCATATGCGATTGCATTGTTTCCTGTTAATATTCGTTGATTTCGGTAGCGCATCCCCATATGTAATTGTAATCAGCTGTTGTCAAAGTCGAAAGGAGTATGACATCCGGGCATTTATACTCGCATACCTACTGTTAAACCTTATTTTGTCGCATATTCAAACAGCCTAACATTTAGGATACACATGTGGTTATTCGGACAGAACCACTTTCTGAGAGTGAGGGCTGCTCAAAGGCCTTCCTCCGCTGTGTGATGTCTAACGAGCGGGCAGAACAAGACAATTCCCGCTCCACCCTGGAACTTTAATTACCTGAGAACACCATTATCCCAGGTTAATAAAGAGACTCTTCCTCTTCCAGCTCTCTCTCTCCATGCACTCCTATTTAAGCCCTAAGCTACCAGGCTGCCTCTTTGCATAGCAGGCGCGTGGAAAGTTGTGCCCCTGAACATTATTCAGCACCCTGCTGTCACCGAATTCCCAGTGACAGCGGACTAACCGCAGGTCTCCGACCGCAAGCGGACCGACACTTTAGGTCACTCATTTTCTGCACACCGAGATTCTTTAAATGGCGGACTTTAGGACGGTGCTTTCATTAAATACCACCACAGAAATTAAATGGAAACTGTCGACCTTGCAACGGTATTCAATTCCAGCACACCAGGACTTCTTTCCCGGAGCTGCTGGGTTTTCCTTCGCTAAACATCGTCCGCCCCCTCCCTCTCTCCCCGCCACCACCAAGCTTTCCCCGTCCTCAAAGTTCAAGACTAGGAATTAATTACGCCCTTTTTGATCTAAAAACAATTATTATTATTGCATTGCTCATCCTCAAAGCAGTTCAACCCCTCCACTTCTTTTGAAGTGCATTAACCACTGATGACACTATTAGTTAAATAAAACAATCTTATCATGGTCCCTTTTCACCCTGTTTAGAGGTCTGAGCATTTGGTAGGACTATATTAGTGCCCCATTAATAATTAGCAAATCTCACAGATGATGTTTTCTCATTAGAGAGGGACGCTTGTGATCCTTCTCAGAGGCCTGTGTAGTGGTAATGACTGAGTTCACACAAATGAAGGAGAGAGGAGACCCCAGCTCCTTGTCATATGAACAGAATGTTAAATCGTGTCACACTTGTGAGAGGGAGACAAGATGGCCAGGCAGTTTATTTTCATGGCATATCATAACGCAGACAGATTCTAAGACATGCTCACTTTGGCTCCCCTGCAGTAGCATAGCCATCGAGTCTGCATGGCACATGGGCGAAAATACAGAAAAAACATCCTCACTCACACCTCCTGGCTTTTACAGAGAAATGCACTTTTACGACATGCTGTCTTTGGAGAGGTGTGGACATCTTCTGTCCAAAGAACGGACTGCTCATATATTCTAATAGACCGGACATAGCTCTTCCTCATCTCCTCCTCTTGAGAGGGGTTTTACTCTGCTGTGTGTATATGGCCCTGACAGCGTCCATGTCACCGAAAAAAATCCCTATTGTCCAAATTCCACACACTCCATCACCAAGAGGGAGAGAGAGAAAGAGGAGAGGGAGAGAGAGAACACCACCATCCTTCCACTCCCACAGTACTTTAGAGGGGGTACTGTTAAGGACATCTTCTTTCATGCCAGCATACTCTGCAAATGGAATTATTACAAGAAAATACTGTCTGACCTAAAAGGTCAGCTCCATTCTGAAGACTTTGTATGTAAGTCCATCTTCCTATGAATACGAGGCCTGCTTATCAATAAAGGGCCAAGCTCTATTAAAGGACACATGGTTGGAAGAAAGGGCTGACTTTTAAAGGCTCTGTGCTCACAGCTTCCTACTATCAGACTAAATGGCAAACTGAACTCACTCATCCTCACCCAGACCTGAAAACAACATAGACCAGGGATACACCCTGCAAATTGTGTGTGTGTGTGTGTGTGTGTGTGTGTGTGTGTGTGTGTGTGTGTGTGTGTGTGTGTGTGTGTGTGTGTGTGTGTGTGTGTGTGTGTGTGTGTGTGTGTGTGTGTGTGTGTGTGTGTGTGTGCGTGCGTGCGTGCGTGCGTGCGTGCGTGCGTGCGTGCGTGCGTGCGTGTGCGTGCGTGCGTGTGTGTAAGTGAATATCAGTTTAATGTAGGTGCATACCATTGCATATGACTTAGTGACCTGCCTACTAACTGAGACTTTAAATTAATTGTAGTTCTTCAAAGTTTTATTCATTATACATCTCCCTGTACAATAGAGAAAGTTCAATGATTAGAGCATATCTATTTCTTGTGAATAAATATTTATAGTTTTGATTGATTGATTGGTAAAAAAAAATATGCTCTGGGTACAACCCAGTGTTCTGAATTGTGAAAATGTAAAAACAACCTGAAAACGTAAAACGTGTGGGATTGAGTAAGCTGAGTCATCAGAATACTAAACCCCTGTACGATTTCACTATAGTTCATTTGCTGCGTTCAGAATCATCTGACGTTCCATCAGTCTCTGTGGCTGCAGGCACATGGGAGTCCTGTCAGTGAGTGCATTAGTATGTACTGCTGTGTTCCCTTCACCCTCTCCATCCCCCAGCCCCACCCCCCTGAAGCACTCTACCTCATCCTCACCCTGATATCGTGGCCTTGTTCACTGCTGTACATCTCCCTCATATAATAACATTATTAACTCATCCTGAATGGGGCTGGGGGATTGCGGACCAGGCCATGTCTACCACTTCCCTCCACCTCCTCAACAATGGCTCTTGGTGTCTTCTCCTCCCGCTTCCATGACCTGGCCATTGTGGTAGCACAAAGCACTCTGAAGAGCGGCGCCTCCTACTGCATTTGCATTTTAATCACAATCTACAGTGTGTGATGCAACGCGCTACGGCTGCACTAATTCTAAGGCTGAGGCATGGGCCACCAATGGGAGGACACAGGTTCATAAACGTACAGGTATAATCAGTGATTAGAATATGAGGTACTGTATATACCGGTTGAAGCACAGCAAGGAAATCAAATATAGGACAAGAAAAAAAGTAGCATTCATTTTTGAGGTTGGGTAATTCAAATTCATCCACATTTGTGTGAAGCTACAGTGAGTCAACCATAGAGGGTCCTCTCATCATGGGTATGTCTGTGATACTAAATAATCTACTGCGTGATTGGTTCTAATATTATAGCTTACCTCCCCCAAAAGTGGGCCCTAAAATGTCAGTTTGAGATTCACATTTTTTCAAATATGTAGTTGTAATGAGTCTCGTGAGCAAGGCCACTATCAGCTTTTCCTGCTCGACCACATAAGAGTTCCCCAGGGAAAAGGGGACACTGATCAACAGGTTCACAAGGTTCCACGGCAGAGAAAAAAAAACACTCCTTAATATTAGTCACCTACAACAGCCCTAGGATCTGGACCAGCTATCAGGATAAAACAAATACATAACCAGGCTATTAATATGCAGCCATGGAGATGGCGGCTCCAATATCTCTCCTTTAAAAGCAGTCTACCTGTTTCACGGCCCCCCTTGCTCCGATTGGTATAACTGGTAATTAGTGGTGTGCCGTGGCCTCGGGGGGAGCCAGGGAGATGTGGGAGAGGGAGGGAGGGAGGGAGGAGAGAAGAGCTCCAGAGATTTCTGATTACCTGACAAGTTGGGGCCGGAAAGGCTACACTTAGCCCATTAAAGATTTTCCAGCGTGACATTTGAGAGCAGCTGCAGAGCCGTGCGCCACCTTGCCATTTCCCATTCGCTGGGCATCAATTTAAAGGTGGGAGAGAGAGCGGGGCCAGCAGCTCTGACACACCAGCACAAATGGATTTCATTCACCGAGGTGAACTGTACTACGCTGATAAATGCACTTCCTTGAATGTCAGCAAATGTCACTTGAGAAGCCATTTGCTGTTGCTTTAATAGCTTCCCCAAACTTACAAAGAAAAAAATGAAAATAGGAAGACAGAAAAGTGAGAGCGAGAGAGAGATGGAGAGAGAGAGCGAGCGAGAGAGAGAGAGAGGCAGAGAGAGCGAGAGAGAGAGAGAGAGAGAGAGAGAGAGAGAGAGAGAGAGAGAGAGAGAGAGAGAGAGAGAGAGAGAACAGGGTTGGGCTGTTGTCACTTCCACATGATTAAGCAATAAGCCATTTGAGACGCCTCGGTAAGAGAGTGGTTAAACTTGATGGAGGAAGCTGTTTAAACCTAAATACAAACTCCTCCATGCTAAAAAAGACATCATCAATTCAGCGTAAAATGTGATGACTTTCTAGCACACTTGACTTACCAATTGCCCCTTAAAAACTGCTCTCCGATGCGTCAATTTAAAAATGTTGAATGCTGTCAATCTCACCAGACAGAATTTTGTGCCATGACAACAACAACACAAATATCAATTATTATGTATAACCAAGACACTTTAGGAGCTATGTGTACAAAATAAGATAAAATAGTACTTTATTAATGCCCCAAATGGGAAATTTGATTGCACCAGCCAATACATACAACACCAATAAATACACAATAAAAACACAACAAAGGACAGACACTAAAAGCAGCACATCATCAATGAATATGAAAACGGTGTTCATGTTAAAAAGCCTCATAATATATATACATATATACAGGGGCGCAAATTTCACTGGGGACGGGGGGGGGACATGTCCCCCCACGTTCTGAAATTACATTTTTGTCGTCCCCCCAGTTTTATCATTGGAATGTGATACAAAACGAGGCAGCGGTGTGCTTTAGGACTATGCAGACGCCTCAGAACCGTCGGGTAGACTGTTTGGAGTGTTTATCTGACTGGATAAAAAAAAATATATATAATATATCCCCCCCACTTCTAAAACCAAAGTTGCACCCCTGTATCAAATCCAGCCTTTTATCTAGGTAGTATTCAACATCGTAGCGTACTTTGGACCCAATGACCTGTTGCTCAAGCTGTCACTCTCTTTACATAAGAAACAGACAAATAAAACAAATTCCTCTCCATACCTGCTTCTCATAGAGCCTGTATCCATATTTTATTAACTTTTATCATGCATTTGCTTGAAGCTGGGGCAAAGCCGTGGTGTCAAGTCCACAAGGACAACCCACACTGCAATGATAATCCTCCTTTCCAGTAGTTGCTAGGGTTACAAATTACCTTTGGTGTTGGTAAGTGGTTCCTTTATGACACTGGACTAATCCCTTAATGGAATTCATATTTCATTTAGGATTATTATTGTACCAGATACAGTGAGTATTATACAGAACCAGAAGTTCATTTAGTTTGGTTGTTTGTTAGACAGAATCCTGCAGATCAAATTCCCCCTCCTCTTACTTAATCATTTATCCCTTTGCTTCTTTGTCAGTCAATAACATAACAAGTGTACAAATGCGGTTGCCTGGAGGAAGGGCACACAATTAGCCGGCTAGTGTTTCCAGGTGGCAGTTGTTAAGGACTGTGCTATTATCACATAAACAATCGATTCGAGAGCCCTTTGTGTGGCTGTGTTTGGTGACTGGCACAAAAGCTACTGTTGTATTCTATTCCTCTCTCTAACAACTGATATACTGATCTGAGGATCACACATATAAACACGCATACATGGCTACGCGATGACAAACACACACATAGCACAATTTCCGCGGCACGGCTGACCCTTTCACACAGTGAAGGAGTGGGGGTGGGGGGGGGTTAGAGTTTACGAGGAAGGAGTTCATAGGAAGGTTGGTCAGAAAAGGTAAACAACGTGACAAAACATGGCGGGGTGACGATGGGGAACAATGATGTGCAGCCGCTCCATTCTTCCTTGTCTAGCTACTGGGGTCACTGCTACAATGTGCTGATATCATCAGAAGCTCCCAGACAACAAAAGAGCCTGATGGGAAGGGTGCTCACCTCTTAGTCACCCCCATGTGGGCGTGGGAGTGGTGTGGGTGGGAGTAAGGTTGGATTAATTCCTGGACTCTCTGGACTCACACTGTCCTATGAGGATGAATCATCCAATGTCAAACCAGACCGTCATTTCTCATCTTTTATTATCTTAGCGGGCAGGACACCAAAAACCATTCAGGATAAAAGACACCTGAACGCTCCCAAACAAAATAGCCAAAGTGGACACCAAGGTGAAGTGTTCCTAGAAGAACTGAACTCTGGGTCATCATTGAGAGGGATACAACAGGAATGTCCTCAGGAGAAGCCCTAAAACTAAATATCTTGGTAACCAAAATATCAGACAAATCTGGGATGTGAGGATGAAAACCATTTTGGTCTATGGACCAAAAACAGTAACATAGAAAGTTCCACTATAAAGAGACTCATTAGAAAAACTATCAAGGGTCAAGCCTGACACTGGGACAAGAACACTGTGCAAGGAATACCACCTCTGATCATCTGACCCTTTCAAGCTGTGCTGAAATTTAGACATATAATGTGTAGAATTGACTGTATGGACAATATGCTGCCAGTGCCATAGATCAATGACATCCACAGCATGTAGCATGTCACTGAATGGACGGTCCTGTCACACTACAGACAACACACTCATTTGCCTATTGACAGACAGAGCTGCTGTCTGTCTATGAAGGCTGTCAAACATTGGAACTAATGGACAGGCATGGCTAAGGTCACTGCTGTGTCAATGAGAAACCAGTTAGATAGTCCACAGCTGACCTTTTGCTTTTCATATTCATTTCATACTGAGAATTTACAGCTTCACTTTCACTACTATTGGTCTCATTTCAAACTTTCATAGGAACACAAATAAACATCAAAGCCATAAGTGTAGGAAATATATTTGAGTAAATATCATTTAAATATGTGGCCACCATAACATACTGACACAGCCACTGTCTCTTTTTAACTGCCCTGTTTTTGCTTTAGAAAAGAGACAGATCGCTGTTACCATTTTGGGGCATGTAAATGTGGTTGTGCCTCAGTGAGAGTCAGAGTGACAGTAAGAGGGGAACCCTAAAAACTAGCACGGGTGGGAGTGAGATATTGGCTGGAGGGGGGAAGGTTTTTATTGTGACACCCTGCCAACACTCTCCTCTCTGTACCAGCAGATCCTCCCTCCTAGGTCCTCCCTGTGCTCTAAGGCTGTGAGCTGATAGGCAGCTGACCAGCATATCTCTCCCCTCTTGCTTTACCAGATGCGTGTACTCATCTATTGTAGACTGAGGCAGTGGCACTGCTGAACCTGATGAACAGGAGGGAGGAAAAACCAAACGATGCTGGCTCACCTCTGCCAACCAACATAAATCCCCACCACACACCATAGATGGGACTCTCTCCTTTTTCTTTCTCTCTCCCTCCCTCCATTTGACCTGATGTGTGGAGATGAGAAGTGCTCTGGTCCCAGGATGGATGGAGGGATGACAGCTGGTGAAGCTAAAAGGAGTGGGAGATCTCCTTGTCCTGTACACCCTCTCCCTAGGAGAGGTGGGTTCATTCAAATGTATGCCAAAAGTGTTTGTTCAAATTTGATGTGATATAAAAGAAGTGTGGAAAAACAACAGAGGCATGTTCATAAAACTTCAGAGACATTTCTCCAAAGGATATAGCTGTTTACAGAGGTACGTCAGGGAGCATTTAGTTGTGAAGTGTCTGTAACTGAAGTGAGCAGTTACTTACCTTCAGACTGGACATGTCTGGAAAGGAGTAGACAATGGGTGTGTGTGTGTGTGTGTGTGTGTGTGTGTGTGTGTGTGTGTGTGTGTGTGTGTGTGTGTGTGTGTGTGTGTGTGTGTGTGTGTGTGTGTGTGTGTGTGTGTGTGTGTGTGTGTGTGTGTGTGTGTGTGTGTGTGTGTGTGTGTGCGTGCGTGCGTGTGTGTGTCATTCACTATGGTGGATTTTCCATTCTGAACAGCATGTTATCAAATATAACAACAATATACTTGTCAACAGTTCAGCATTTTCCAGTTTGAAAGAAACATCAAAACAAACTGTTTTAAATATGTTTTTATTTCACTTGAATATGGGACTCAAATTCTTGATTAACATATTCACCAATAACCTATTTAAGAAACGCATATAAATGCATATAATAGAAAGTGCTAGACAAATATCTGCAATCAATTATTGAAATATTTTAATTTTAACGTGCATTCCACGTATGACTTACATAGTCATACTCTATTGATATTATCATTGAATTCAATGACAAAGCTACTGAAATGAGTCTGGGGTAGGCTACCGAGGACAAAAATAGCAAAGTAACTTTGGAAGTCAAACACAAAACTTTCTCAGGAGTTCGAGGACAGGGCCTATAAAAACACGCACAAAGAAGAGAACAAACCTTGCAGCCGATGACGTCTTGATATTATTTGTTTTCCTGTTGGGGGAGAACTTAATAAACGTAGAAAAACAAACATGGTACAGACTGGTGACTGAGCGGGGTGAAAGCTGCACTGGCAAGCAGAACACGTCCTCTTTTAGGAAGGAAGCGAATTTCTGGAGAAAGCAAGACAAATGTATAAACAGTCTCTTTAACCCCACCGTGAACCAAAGACCCTGTGGACACCCTTGTCGGACTACCTTCCAATAACTTCCCCATTACCTCTGCACGAAATGTAACCCTGATATGGTCCTGGACCTATTGAGTGCACAAGTCTATGGTTAATGATGGATGGGTGCACTGAAAAAAAACAGGCTATATGGACATCAAAACGAATACGAATAATTGGTTGAAATTGTGTGAAAAGTTCAAAATATTTTGATTGTGAATAACAGCCTTATTCTCCAGTAGACTAGCCTAATTTAATTTCACATCGAAAGAGACACAATTAAGAAGAAAAAAGTGTTTCCAAAGTCAAATGTTTCCAAAGTCATGATTTGTGGTTTTTCCTCTCACTTAATTGCTCTGTTAATGTCATGCATCGCCCAGGGAGACCATACACCTGTTCCCAGAAGTAAGTAGGCCTAGCTTATAAATCAGCCTCTGATTAAGGCAACATCCAGAAACGGCCGGCAGATACAGCTGCCATTCATAAATGTTTGATATCGTGATTGGATAATGCATCCCTAACCAGGCACATACACTGACACATAAACATCTCCGAGACGCTCTGACATCTGCTCGAGTGTTCGCTATTAATTTCGTAAACAGAGTTCATCAAATATGAATTCACTTTAGGAATATTATAGGAGAAACATAAGCCTAGGCTAGGATATACAAAAGTATTGTAAGTACAAACATTATTTTTAAATAGATGCATGGTGCAATATAGTCATGAGCATCAGTTTGGGTTCGGTGGTTTCAGAAATGTATAAGTCACATGCGCATGAAAACACTGTCTTCTCAATAGCACAAAGCGGTGAGCTGGTGAGTGCACGGTTAATCTAGCTATGATGTAAACAGTAGGCCTAGCAAGACGCCATCCAGTGATCAAAATGGAGACAAAACATTATGTTCTGGAAAGAAGCCACTGAAGTCTACATGCCATTATGTAAATGAAATGCGTCTATAAGAATCGAAAAGTTAGTAAACATGTTCAACTTACATTTTCAGAGGTCAGTTCAATGCAACTCATTTATCCGTAACTATTTTAATTTCAATGGGTGGATGAAATATATATTATTTGAAGTGGATAGCCTTTGACACATAGAAAATAAATCAAATTAATACAGGCAGAAAAATATGCATATAATAGGCAGCCTTTTCAGATAAACATGAACAATATTTTATATAAATCAAAATCTTGGTCACCACTTTACTTCGATGTTTGTTGATGTGTCCAAACACAGGATTAATTATTTAAAGATAGTGGAAACATGACTGGTTTAATATATATATATATATATATATATATATATATATAGCCTATTATAGCACTGTTAAAAGCCACTAACTCATTGTATAACTAACTATTTTTATAAGCATATGTGCTGTCATTCTTGCTCACTAGTAGAAATGACAATTATAATGTCACTTTCGATTTGAAAAATTATATATTTAACTTTTTCCCATTTGTTTTCAATCGCCTTAACGCGAAGCTGAAGTTTTGGTGGCCCCCTCTTGTTGTGAAAAAGTAGCACGCAACTGTAAGCATCAAAACTTTCTGGTTAACATAAGCCCCAAAAAACGAACTTTTGAGAGGCGTCTCTTTTGTTAGTGTTTCCTGACGGTAATCTGCAGTATATATATATATATATATATATATATATATATATATATATATATATATATATATATATATATATATATATATATATATATATATATATATATATATATATATATATATTAAATATATATATATATATATTTGAAAACATGCATAAGCAGAATTCACCAAAAGTGGGTTTATCAAACACAAATTAATAATAATAGAAATTCTGACCATTGCCAATCAATCCATTTCAAAATCCCAGCACACATTTGTAACAAAGATGTATTAAAAATATATATTATAAACATTTTGGAATGCTGTTAACCATGTATAATTGATTAAACCAACCAAGTCACAAAACATATGAAGGTTAATACACTACTATTATTTGTATTTTAGCGATATTTTGTTATATATAATCAGCAGTATTTTGTTATACATTATCAGCAGTATTTTGTTATATATTATCAGCAGTATTTTTAAAACAACAATAATATTACCACAAATATTATAGGCTATTCATAAACGTGTTATTATTATTATTATTATTATTATTATTATTTGTGTGACTTGCTTCAGCAGTAACATTCTCAATCTTTGACTTTTTTCAGTTTTTTACACTTATTATTATTTGGAACAATATTTTTCTTACACCATTTAAGCTTGAAACGCCATTCAAACGTACAGACTGGTCTGGAATAATGTACAGCTTTTTAATAATATTTATTATTTTGAAAGTATATAGGGCATATATGAAACCCTTCACCAGGCACTATATTAGTGTTTTTCAATCTATTTTAAAAACATTTGATCCCTAAAAAAGAAATATGAATCATTTTAAGCCAAACCAGTCGAGCAACTGAAGCATATTAATACAAAAAAGTACGTAGAAATGACCAGGGAAAAAATATATATTTTTAACCCATTGCCTAATACCAGAATTAAGATAGACCTGCAGAAAAAAACGGAGGAAGGGAAGCGCTGCTAAGGTACACAATAGTAGATTTTGGTAGACAGGAGGTGCTCTTTGGTAAAGGGGTAAATTGGTCATCAAAAAGAAAGGAGGACCAAGGCACTCTTCATATAATTAATTAAAATGTCTTTATTTGTATGGCATATTCAATGGAAACAAAGTTTAAAAACTGCATGGCCTTCATCAGGGAGTATGAAACGCGTCGGAGTTTTCAAACTTTGTTTCCATTGAAAATGCCATACAAATAAAGGCATTTTAAATAATTATATGAAGAGTGCCTTGGTCCTCCTTTCTTTAGGATATACCTGCCTTTTAATTCATGAAGTTAGAATTACTTAAGCTAGTTATTGATTTATTAACATTACCTTAGCATTTTTCTGTTTTCAAAAGCATTTTTCTGTTTTCAAAATTGCAGACAATACAGTAGGCCTAGAAGATTAACTACACTAGCCTATTTGAAAGTTGGCTGTGGCACTGAAAATGTGGAGACCAGCGTGCGTTTCCATTTCCACCAGCTTTCCACCATTTCCGTAATCGACATAGCTGCAATTTACAGTAGCTAATTAGCATGGTTAACTTTGTAAGTAGCACGTTTTGAGAGGTGAACAGTTTTTAAATGTCTCGTACAACAATATTTGGCTGATATCATTATCAACCTACTGTATACCCCTTAGAAATATATATATATATATATATATATATATTTTCGAACGTAGGTTATGCTATTAGCGTGCTAACACTCATTGAGACAGACTGGTAGCATAGCTAGCATAGCTAACCACTGATAGCATTCACAGGTTGAAGTTGAAGTAACTTTATGAATGTAATGGAGTTGACTGGTGACTATGACATGAAATATATTAATCACAACATTTTTATGGGATCTATAATCAGCCAGAAATCCAAGCCAGGAAAAGCCATATTACAACCTATGTTGTGATTATTGCAGTTTGCGGTATAACCCATTTGTTCATATGCCGTGATATACCATAAAGCAGGTACAACAAAAAGAAAAGTAACACAGTGGCAGAATGAATTCTACCACACAGGTTTGTTTTGTTAAATTCAACCACACAGGTTTGTTTTATGACAAAACCGGAGGGCAACATCTGTCTGGAAGTCCATGAAGCAAATATTCCATGTAACAAACAATTACATGACTTACAACATGGTCAAAAAAAATAATTTTTCCAGAAGTTTACTAAACAACTACTAATTTACAACCACTGAGAAAACAGGAAAACAGGAGTACTGCCTCCCAATCTTCCAGCACCATTTCAACTGAAACATTTTAACATCATCATATCAACTAGGCTACGATTAGTCTAATACAGTGAAAAAAGGAAGATACCAATAACAATGAAGCCCAATCAATGTTGCTAAAGATTATGTGGCTGTCCATTGCACTGATTTTGTGTGTGTGTGTGTGTGTGTGTGTGTGTGTGTGTGTGTGTGTGTGTGTGTGTGTGTGTGTGTCTCAAAAAAACATGTTGTTGACTAACCCTACTTGTAGAGTAGATCAACTCCAATGATCCTCCTCTCTTTCACGTTGGCAAAACATTCTATGAGTATTATTCAGAAGTACAGGCTTTTGGTTTTTGATGTCCTAGACTAGGCTACCTGGATAAAATGCTTGATAGCTTCCTCCCATGGGCAACATTGAACCAGCTAAGTTAGCTAGCTACCTAGCAAGTTAGTTCATGGGCACCTACGACATCCAGGCTAAATATTGAACTGCAATCATTTCAGGCCAGTGGCGCAATGTATGCAATTATGCTTCGATCAGAATCACTGGCCTGTACAAATAATTAGGTAAAAACAAAAAGTCCAAATCCCTATCTCCATACATGGCTTATGAAATGATCAATTTAGCGAGCTAGCTACTGCAGGACAACAACACATTACAAGCAGTCCAGAAACCAATGATGTGATTTTGATTAGTGTGATGCCAAATCCAAACTGGCCTCCCTTGGGGGGTGTTTTGCTGCACCAGGACCATCCCACAGTTGAGTTCAGCTCCACCCTGATTGGAAAAACACTTTATCAATGGAGGCCAAATACTCACTGGCATCAATCAATCAAATTCTATGTGGCAACATGTCGTACGCTTTTTGTCCAGAAAGCATCAGATACATGGGCTACACATAATGAGACAGAGGGGCGATGTTTCACTCGCTCCAGTGAGATAGATACTGTCAATTGAGAATTTAAGGAACATTTTGATAACAGAAAGGAAAGAGAAATTGTTTTATAATTAGTATTTTTTTAATGGTAACATTTTGTCGGAAGCCCGGCTTCCCTTGGCATCCATGAATACAAGCCACTGGCTATAATCTGGTTATAAGACAACAAAATGTTTCAACTTCGTGTGTCGTTATTGCTTGAATTGAGGCTAATTTAACTAGATAACTACTAACTATTTTCAGTGTGGATAGATCAGCATGTACCCCAACCTTGCACTTTTTGATAAAAGCACCAACTTTGGCACTGGCGTGGATTTATGTACCATGTAAATAGTTAGATATGGGGCCACTCAAGATTTGGCCCCTGGGAGCATGGCAAACATTTTACAAAATGGCTGCAGGCAGTAATGTTTTTTTACAATTCAGAAGGAATGTTTGGAGATGAAGGCACTAAATTTGTCACAGAGATAGATTTACAGCGCACTTAGACCCCTTGACTTTTCCCATATTTTGTTACCTTACAGCCTCATTCTAAAATAGATTAAATAGTTTATTCCCGCATGAATCTACACACAATACCCCATTATGACAAAGCAAAAACAGATTTTTTTTATTTTTTACAAATGTAATAAAATAAAAAAACGGAAATATCACATTTACATAAGTATTCAGACCCTTTACTCAGTACTTTGTCAAAGCACCTTTGGCAGTGATTACAGCCTTGAGTCTTCTTCGCTATGACGCCACAAACTTGGTACATTTGTATTTGGGGAGATTCTACCATTCTTCTCTGCCGATCCTCTCAAGCCCTGTCAGGTTGGATGGGGAGCGTCGCTGCATCTCTCCAGAGATGTTAGATTGGGTTCAAGTCCGAGACTTATCCTGAAGCCACTCCTGCATTGTCTTGGCTGTGTGCTTAGGGTCGTTGTCCTGTTGGAAGGTGAACATTCGCCCCAGTCGTAGGTCCTAAGCGCTCTAGAGCAGGTTTTCATCAAAGATCTCTCAGTACTTTGCTCCGTTAATCTTTCCCTCGATCCTGACTAGTTTACCAGTCCCTGCCACTGAAAAACATCCCCACAGCATGATTCTGTCACCACCATGCTTCACTGTAGGGATGGTGCCAGGTTTCTTTGAGACATGACACTTGGTATTCAAGCCAAAGAGTTAAATCTTGGTTTCATCAGACCAGAACATCTTGTTTCTCATGGTCTGAGAGTCCTTTAGGTGCCTTTTGGCAAACTCCAAGCGGGCTGTCATGCCTTTTACTGAGGAGTGGATTCCATCTGGCCACTCTACCATAAAGGCCTGATTGGTGGAATGCTGCCGAGATGGTTGTCCTTCTGGAAGATTCTCCCATCTCCACAGAGGAACTCTGGAGCTCTGTCAGAGTGACCATCAGATTCTTGGTCACCTCCCTGACAGAGGCCCTTCTCTCCCGATTGCTCAGTTTGGTTGGGCGGCCAGCTCTAAGAAGAGCCTTGGTGGTTCCAAACTTCTTCCATTTAAGAATAATGGAGGCCACTTTGTTCTTTGGGACCTTCAATGCTACAGAAACGTTTTGATACCCTTCCCCACATCTGTGCCTTGACACAATCCTGTCTCGGAACTCTACAGACAATTCCTTCGACCTCATGACTTGGTTTTTGCTCTGACATGCACTGTCAACTGTGGGACCTTATATAGACAGGTGTATGCCTTTCCAAATCATGTCCAACCAATTTACCACAGGTGGACTCCAATCAAGTTGTAGAAACATCTCAAGGATGTTCAATCAAAAACAGGTTGCACCCGAGCTCAATTTTGAGTCTCATAGCAAAGGGTCTGAATACTTATGTAAATAAAGTATTTCTGTTTTTAATGTTTAATAAATTTGCAAACATTTCTAAAATCCTGTCATTATGCCGTGTTGTGTGTAGATTTATGAGGAAAAGTTTTAATTTAAACGATTTTAGAATAAGACTGTAACGTAACAAAACGTGGAAAAGGTGAAGGGGTCTAAATACTTTCTGAATGCACTGCATGTACCCTGAATAGATGTAGGTACCATAGATTTGGCCCCTGGGGGCTGTGGCTGCCATCTTACAAAATGTCCACTGTCGATAATGCAATGCTACAATTCTGAAGGCCTTAACAGAAGAAACCGGACTTACGCGTCAAGTCACAGCTGCCCCCCAGTGTTTGTTATGAAGTTGACATGTTAATACAGCAATACAGACTGAATTAGAAGTGACTTAATTTCTATTTACGAGCACTAGAGTCTTGTAAAGATAGGCAGTAACTGGGACAGGCAATGTAACATCCATTACGTTTTCTAGGAAATAGTTTTGTAAAACATGAACCTAGCATCAGATCAACTTAAAACTTTCTCTGTAAAGCTAACTTTAATCCACCCTGCCATTGTGATAAAGGAATTTACAAGTCCCTAGACTCTAGAGAGAGACGGAGAGAGATGAGTGGATGGTATAGTAAAGAAAATACATTGCCATTGGAGAGAGATGTTGATATGAATAGTTTATTGCTAAATTGCTTGAATCTAACCCGCAGAGCAAGCTCTCTTTTTCCCAGAGTGTAGCCTAGTCATTTCCTGCAGGGGTGCCATTCTAACACACAATTCCTTCCGAGAACCCTACGATGCCCATGTAATAGAATACCTAGTGATTTAATAGGATCTCTGTGGCAGCCATGCCTACAAAGGAAATAATGAGAGTCGGGATAGAAATGAATGTGTTCTAGAATAGCGGTCTGATTATAACCTATTGATCCTTTTCTGTTCCACTGGGCAGCAGTGTTCTATTCTGTTCTGTCAGGTAGGGGCTGGTGGGTGGCACCACAGATATCTTATTCAATTAGTTAGTTCTAATATGCAATTCTATGGGTGGCACGGACACAGTATAAAGACCAGCTTCTTTCTTTCTTACGTGTTCTCTCTCTTTCTTTCTCTCTCCTTCTCCATATATGGTCTATAATTGTTTCTCACTTTTAAGCATTTTGATATACCTTCATATAGGCTACAAACCGGTTTTGGGTGGTTATGGATACATGATATCTCCACGACAGAAGCACATTTTGTGAATGTTGTTGACGTATGTACAGTCCTCACCATATGTAGGTCTATCTGGACAGGAAATCTAACATTTTAAGTCTGGCTATACTCCAGCATTTTGGATTTTAAAAGTTGGGTGACTTGCTATTCAAAAGTATCTTAATAGTAGTCAAAGAAGTTAGCAATTTTCATTACTAAACAAAGTTGTCACTTGTTGTAGCAAGGTGTTGTAGCAAACGAGTGTCAATGAAATACATGCACCAGAAACAGGAGACACTTTGTGACGTGTCAAAGAAAAATCTGCAAACTAGGCTGGCTAACTTTAGCAGAATAGCTAGCTAGCTGTATGCTTGACTAGTTAGCTGCCTGGCTAAACAAAGAGCTTTAGCGCACTGTTCTCTGATTGGCTAAAAGGATGCATCTCGTCAGAAGTCTTGAGCTAAGATTTGACATGTTGAATTTTGGACACTCCAGCAGCTGACATGAGATGTTCTAAAACTAAACCGTTCAGATCAAGTCAACTTCATAATAAAACTGCATAAAACTGTCTCATCTCATCTTGGATGTTAGATGTGAACCAGGCTTAAGTTCGGTGGTCACGCTATCTGGCGTAAGACAATGATTTAACAGTGGGACATTTGCTTGGTTTCACTAAATATATATATCTCTGGATTGGTATTTCATCCTCATAAAGTATCTCAAATGGATTTGTGTAGCTCAACAAGTTCACTTATAGATAATTTGGACATGATGGGGGAAAAATTATAATATAAGGTGCCTTCGGAAAGTATTCACACCCCTTTACTTTTTCCACATTTTGTTGTGTTACACAGTGGGATTCAAATGGATTTAATTAACACATATGGAATCATGTAGTAACCAAAAAAAAGTGTTAAACAAATCAAAATATATTTGAGATTCTTCAAATAGCCACCCTTTGCCTTGATGACAGTTTTGCACACTCTTGGCATTCTCTCAACCAGCTTAATGAGGTAGTCACCTGGAATGCATTTCAATTAACAGGTTGTTAAAAGTTAATTTGTGGAATTTCTTTCCTTCTTAATGTGTTTGAGCCAATCAGTTGCGACAAGATAGGGGTGGTGTACAGAAGATAGCCCTTTTTGGTAAAAGACCAAGTCCCTATTATGGCAAAAACAGCTCAAATAAGCAAAGAGAAACGACAGTCCATCATTACTTTAAGACATGAAAGTCAGTCAATACGAAAAATTTAAAGAACTTTGAAATTTTCTTCAAGCGCAGTCGCAAAAACCATCAAGCGCTATGATGAAACTGGCTCTCATGAGGACCACAGGAATGGAAGACTACATGATTAAATAAATTAAAGTTTTAATGTCTTCAGTATTATTTTACAATGCAGAAAATAGTACATATAAAGAAAAACCCTTGAATGAGTAGGTGTTCTAAAACTTTTGACCGGTAGTGTATAAATATATATATTTAAATGTGTGTGTGGGGGGGGTGTTAATAAAGCTGCATACAAACAAGCTCCAAAATGCAGGTGTTTCAGCCTAGCTCAGTGCTTTCTGTGGTGGTAGGTTAAGCCAGCAGAAAATGTGTAGCGTTGCGCCATGATTGGCTCAGTGTTCTGTCACTTATGGGGACACTACGTCACCGCCAAGTCTAAGGGTAGAGCTAAAAAATTCAAGCCACTTGGGTGGTGCCATAAAGTTGCATTAGAAGTGA
The DNA here is from genome assembly GCF_036934945.1 of Oncorhynchus masou masou. Classification (NCBI taxonomy): domain Eukaryota; kingdom Metazoa; phylum Chordata; class Actinopteri; order Salmoniformes; family Salmonidae; genus Oncorhynchus; species Oncorhynchus masou. The sequence continues at coordinate 19,544,391 of NC_088242.1, read as the reverse complement.
CCATCCTAGAAGACTCAAGGCCATTGGCCACAGACAAATGGCGTCAAATCTCGTTATATCTAAAACAGCTTTGATTGGACTGACTTTCAAAATCTGAATCATGTTGACAATCTACTCGCAAATCATTTTTAATCCTTGTCATATGAAGAGAAATTATAGATAAAACGTATCGGCGCTCATCAGCCATTGGACATTAACATTACAAAACAAGTTAGAAATCGCAAATTCAACAATGACTGGTTTGGAAAGAATCAGTGGCTAACTGCAAGCATTGCAGAGCTATCATTATTCTGCTATTCAGTGGAATGCCAGACTTTGATGACAAAGTTTGATGACAAAATTTGCCCACAAAGGACCACTTCGCCACCTTCCAGTTCAAGTGAGCACAGCACAAGAAGGTGATTCCAAAAATGTATTGTATGCGGCTGCATAAATGATGTAATATGCCAGGGAGATATGTATACTGTAGCTAAGAATGTAATACTATGTGTATGTTGTGTAGTAAGATGTTAGTAGCCCATGTGCCTCACCCTAATAATTTGGTCTATTTTCACCTCTTCATTTCACCTACTGTTCTGACTTGGTAGTGCCCATGTAGCCTATAACCTGTTTTTGAGAAATGTAATCATTGAATATTGTAAGAGCTTTCCTTGTCTGCTTATATGTCCCCTTTATTTATCCTACAGTTCTGACTTGGTGTACAGGGAGAACACTGTAAGAACGGCACATGTTCTGAATTATTTCGCTGTACATTTCAAAAGTGATGAACAAATAGATATATTTACTACATCCGTCCTAACTCGCTCATTAATGTCTTAATCAAAATTACGGATTGCCTCTTATACTCTTGTCATCCCCTTATACCGTAGTTTGAACATCTCAATTGTCAGTAGAAACCACATTTGTTGAAGCAATTCAGCCATAACAGCTATGATTTTTTTAAAGGCAGTAAATGAGGCTGAATGAACTGTTTCACTTCCAGACTAGGCTCCTCTGATAGTCAGGTGTAGCAATGTTAAGGTGTTGGGACTGCTGTTGGGACTCTGCTGTTGGAACAGCTTTATGTAGGCCCTAACAGTTTGTGGGCACCGTTTGTCACAGTTATAGTGCAATCAATGTATTGTTTAGTGTTGTGTTGTGTAGTGGTTTTGCTGGCATGCATCCCACATTTTCTTTTTGCCCCACCAAGATTTACATGCTAAAATCGCCCATGACAAGCATACCCATAACATGATGCAGCTACCATCGTGCTTGAAAATATGAAGAGTGGTCCTCAATGATGTGTTGTGATTTTTTTAATTAATAATTTCTTTGTCACATTTTTTTGCAGTTTTACTTGAGTGTCTAATTGCAAACAGGATGCATGTTTTGGAATACTTTACTTCTGTACAGACTTCCTTTAATATATTCTGTCAATTCGGTTAACATTCGGGCGTAAATACAATGTTGTTGATCCATCCTCAGTTTTCTCCTATCACAGCCATTAAACTCTGGAATTATTTTAAAAAGTCACAATTGGGCTGCCCAAGTGGCACAGCAGTCTAAAACACTGTATCACTGTGCTTGAGGCATCACTACAGACACAGGTTCAATCCCAGGCTGTGTCACAGCCGACCGGGAGACCCATGAGGCGGCGCACAATTGGCCCAGTGTCGTCTGGGTTAGGGGAGGGTTTGACCATCTGTGATTTCCTTGCCCCAAACTCCTTGTGGTTGGCATGGTGCCTGTAAGCTGACTTCGGTTGCCAGCTGGACAGCGTTTCCTTCGACACATTGGTGCGGCTGGCTTCCAGGTTAAGTGTCAAGAATCAGGGTGTCTTGGCAGGGTCATGTTTCGGGGGACGCATGGTTCTCGACCTCCTGAGTCCGTAGGGAGTTGCAGCGATGGGACAAGACTGTAACTACCAATTGTAAAAAGTACAACAATTTTAAAAAGTCACCATTGGCCTCATAGTGAAATCCCTGAGTGGTTTTCTTCCTGTCTGGCAACTGAGTTAGACTGTATCTTTGTATTGACTGGGTGTGTTGATACACCATCCAAAGTGTAAGTAATAACTTCACAAAGTTCAAAGGGATATTCAATGTCTGCTTTTTATTTTTTACCCATCTACCAATAGGTGCCCTTTGCCAGGCATTGGAAAACTTTCCTTAGTCTTTATGGTTGAATCTGTGTTTGATATTCACTGCTCGACTGAGGGACCTTACGGATAATTGTATTTGTGGGGTACAGAGATGAGGTAGTCATTCAAAAATCATGTTAAACACTATTATTGCTCACAGAGTGAGTCCATGCAACTTATTATGTGACTTGTTATTAACTAAGCATATTTTTATTCCTGAACTTATATAGCCTTGCCATAACAAACGGGTTGAATACTTATTGACTTAAGACATTTCAGCTTTTCATTTTGAATTAATTTGTAAAAACATAAATTCCCTTTGACATTATGGGGTATTGTGTGCAGGCCATTGACAAATACATCAGGCTGTAACAAAACCAAATGTGGAAAAAGTGAAAGAGTGTGAATACTTTCTGAAGGCACACAGATATGGCATTCATTTGATTTGTGCCACAAATGCTAAATTGTGGATTGCTGTCATAACTAACTGCTTACAGGGTAAGGAACCCAATATGTAATTTTGTATGGGTGAACTATCCCTTTAATGTATTATAGGAAACCGCAGGGTCGGGAAGGGAACCGGGTCACTGGCGTGAAAGGCAAACACCTTCCACATAGCTCCAACCCAGCTGGTGAGAATTATAACGTGGTTAATATAGCAAAGATCGCTACACTGCCCCCTCCAAACGGGAAGTCTACATGCTTTCGACCTACCCCTCACACATCGAGCCGTACGTTCCGATGTCCTCACCGCTGCCATCCCACGTCTGATAACAGTATACCAAACGACGGGGCATAGAAGTGAACCGTGGTCGCTGGCGTGAAAGGCAAACACCGTATGCATCGCGACAATAGGGTTAACCCAATAATACATTTAATTATAAACTAGTAGAAAAAGTGATAATTAAAGTTATGTTTAGAGAGCATTTCAACAACATGTGAGTGCGGTCCATTGATGAAACATCATTATTTCTACCTCTGCATGGATGCGGTCCTTTTCCCCAGCAACGACACAGAGCCGCGCACGGGGCTTGCACCTGTCACAGCAATGCAGCTCGCTGCGTTTCCTGGCGTGCTCCAGACGTCCTCTATTGATCTCACCCGCCAAACGGAGACACTGAAATAAATCACATTTGACAGGTGCTGCTCACGCGTGAACAACGAGTTCCATGGACGCTACATCCCTCGTTATTATCCCTTAAGCTAATATCGAGTATAACAATAGCTCTCTAAATTTCAAATTCTAGGCCTTCAGTGATGGATTATGACCCGTTCCCGCCAACTCAAAGGCTGCAGTTGACCACAGAAAGTGTTAGATATAGGCTAATGGCAACAGGGAAACTCGATTATGTCAATGGACAAACTTAGTAAATCAATTTTTAAACGAGAATAGCTTTAGAATTGTTTTTGCTAAATAAATTAGTTATATATTTGAACCAGTGGCCACAATTGGGATTGAACACGCAATCTTCTGATCCAGAGTCATGGGAACCAGTGTCCAACATTCTGATCCAGAGTCATGGGAACCAGTATCCATGACTGGTATTGAACACAAGCAACCATCCACAAACGCCCATCCACCACACCCATCCACAACGGAAGCCAACTTGATGGTCGTAGCATTCATTCCTTGTTGTTCTTAGAGGCTGGTTTTGAAGGCAATTCCTGATGTAGACTTCTAATTTCGAGGTCAATCTTGAATGTTTCGGCAGCCAACCTGGTCTCAGAGCATTTCATATTATTCTGTATGTCAATTTGAGACACTCCATTTAGATTGATATGTTACGTTTCGTATACGACAGATGGTGACTTAAGGTAAAAATGTACAACGCCTAGTCTAGCAACCCAAAGGTTGTGAGTTTGAATCTTATCACGGACAATTTTAGCTAATTAGCAACTTTTCAACTACTTACTACTTTTTAGCTACTTTGCAACTACTTAGGATCTTAACCCTTCCCTTTACCCTAACTTTAACCTTTTTAGCTAACCCTTCCTCTAACCCTTTAACCTAACTACTAAACTTAACCCTAACCCTAACTCTAAACACTAGCTAATGTTAGCCACCTAGTTATAATCCGTAACATATCATACATTTTTGCAAATTAGCGACATATTGTACATTTCACAAATTCGTAGAATATTGTACATTTAGCTATTTCATTACATTTCATATGAATTGTAATTTATAAAATATCATATGAAATGGGTGATGGACATACACAAATTAATACTTACTGTATCATATGAAACGTAACATATCATAAATGGGGGTATCTGATTTACGTACAGAATAATACGAGATGTTCTGAGACCAGGTTGTGGCTGGAGATAACTGTCACTACATGCTGGATACTATATATAGTTCACCGCTTCATTGTTACTTAAGCTTGACTTGGGGGGTAAACAGGCAATTGAGTGGAGTAATGTCAAAAGCTGGAGTCAAGAGGGAGTGAGGCTAAACGCTGCAGCATTTAGAATTGTACTCGTTGCATGCCACAAACACTGAAACAAACAAATGTGTGCGACAGTGACAGAATCGCAGGTGACACACAGTAGCCTAACCTTCAGGGCTCAAACTCATGCTGCCGTGTTATGGATCTGTAGGCCTATAGATCGCTCACGCTGGTCGATGACGATATAAAGCTTTAATGAAAGCATTTACCCGTGACGCGCAGAGATGGCCAGACACTGCTCAAAGAGGTCAAGTGAATGTGGCAAGCAGCTATAACATGAAATAGGCCTAGGCCTCCTGAGCAGCACCTACTATCAAAGTAGCCTATGAATTCACATCTGGCGCGCAGAGAAAATTACGAAGGGATATAAATATATATATATACATATTGAATTCGTGAATTAATTAAATTAAATTAATGAATGAAGATGGGTAGCCTATACGCATAAATGATGTACACAACGTGAACTTCCTATTGAGTCTGACGTTGCTTATGGGCTTCCATGTGAAATAAGATTGGACACGATTTGCCTTTCGACATGATGGTACTGATATAGAGTTCTCAGATTAAGGGGTTTTACTGCGATATTCCAGCGTCGACTCACTACCGGTCTTGGGTAAATATAGGAAACATTCCAGTATTCATATCAGCATCACGGGTTTAGCGCCCTGATCGAGTTTGACTCAGGAACATATACTGTAGCCTATATCATAGACATAATACATTTAATAATTGTGAAATGGCAAATAGTATTACCGTTACAAAAATACATATTAGTAGCACATAATGTAGACAATATTACTTATACTACATTAACATGGGATATTAGTAACAAGATGGGCCATATTATCAGCATCATTTGTCATTGGGCTACTACTACTACTAGGCCTACAATGCTATTACTGGTAAATGATGTGGTCAAATGGTCTTGATCAACTGGATGGTGAGGAGGTCGGGTGTACAATCTCTAGCAAGGAACAACATTACATGTCATTACGGTATGAATTTCAGAAGTACTTCTGAGATATCAGCTGCTGTGACAACCTTGACATTAATAAACTGTTTTGAAAAAATAATCTCTAATTTCTAATGGCATGAAGAGCAAGGCCTAGGGAATTTTGAGTGTTATTGGGGCATCATATGTTAAACCCAGGGGCGTGAGCGATGCATCCATTATATTATTTCTGCATTAAAGCGCTCTAACCAAATACCTGGAAGAGTGATCATCGACACCTCCAGCGTTGGTGTGTCGTATTGCTGCTCTTTGGCAAGGGCACAAGGCGACAGCATATGTTTCATACCTTGCATGTTGTCAAGATTATAGGTGTGTTATACTGATTTAAAATGAAAATCAGTGTGTGTTAATTAAAAATCATGAACCAGTGACCTACAGCCTGAAATGATCAAATAGAACACACACAAATGTGAAATGTAGGTAGTAGGTAAGTGAGTCTATAATGCCATGTGATTATGCTGTATATATTCAATAGGCTACTTTCAATTAACTTTTTTTTTAGCAAGCATGGTCACAACTGTAGGCCTGCCAAATTAGGTATTGTTTGTTTCCCCAAGACCCCTCTATAAAACTATACTTTCACATAAGCCTAGCATTGACAAACGTTTGATGAAGTGACTCGTGTTTATTTGATCTAACCCTATATCGCCATGTACTTGAAGCTCAACTGATGAATTATTTCATATGAATTAGCGTATTTTTAAATCCAATATAGGCTACTGCCAATTAGGCCTATATGATCCCATGTGACTCAGACTAACATGGCTACATTATTCATTTATTAATCTCTAAAATGGCAGTTATTACCGTAATGCTCTAATATTATTAGGTAATAATTACCACATCCTTTCAGATTCTTATTTCTCTAACCAGCGAGTAACTTTGACTCTGAACATGTGATACTGGCTTGTTTATTTATTTCACTGATAGTGTTCGCTGTCGGCCTACCGATGTATAACAATAGGCTACATAATTAAGGTGTTAAGGAGGTGAAAACAATTGGTTTATGTGGATAAATAAATGCATACTATGCTAAATAAATAAAGGGTTAAAATAAACAAACACATAATTAGAATTGTTTTATTATCCTGCTTGGGGTCCATACATTTGTTTCGAATAACTCCCTCGAGGAAATGAAAGACTAATTGATTTTTAAGTGGTGCCCCAGTGAGCAGGAATAGTAAGGACAAGTACACTTGGAAAGGCATTTGCGAAACTGCGCCGTTTTACCAGAATTGAGAGGCAGTGACGTGTTGTTGATTCGACTTAAATCACACAGGGGCCCGGGCAAAAGCAAGCAGAGAGAGCGTCTGCATGCGTGGAGGTGATTAAGTGAACTTTTGGAGAGGCAAACTGACACGTCAAACCCGATTGACCAAGTAGGCTACACGACAGCAGCTTGCGATATTACACGGGGTGATTTCTTTCACACACACACACACACACACACACACACACACACACACACACACACACTCACACACACACACACACACACACACACACACACACTTCCCTTTTCTCTTGTTCATTCCAAATGACTCAGTGCACCCCCACCATCTGATAAATGCATCATGGAGTTCAGTCCAACGAAAGCCCTCCTTAGAGGAACCGGAAGAAAGAGGGCCTGCAGTTCCAGCCACCCGGCTCCATTCACTGAGAAGCTTCCAATGGCTTCATTAGAAGTAACGAGTTGACACAAGGTAAATCTAACATTGAGGCGCCATTCTCTCCGTGCACGGAGCGCCCTCATTAACTGTCGCTAACAAGCCGTGCAAATACACTGATTGGACAGCTCCCGTATAACCCCGCAGACTTAGCAGGATGCCCACTTAATGAGACCACACAAAAAATAAAAGAAGAAGTTGGGAAAAACTCTTTACAGTCGAATAATGTAGGGTTTGGTGAAAGAGTTAGTGTAGTAGGTAGATAGGACTGGATTGTTCGGATGGTTCTAAACAAAAATGTGTATGCACTGGGTTTAAATTCAGGAACTTTTATTTTTTAGAAAATAAGCAGATTTCTAGACTTTTAACAAAAACAAATAATCAGATAACTCTTGTCCAAAATAAACAGTCTTCGGTCCTGCATGCGTAGGCCTAATCATCTCGTATAATCTTCATCCCCATTTTCTATTCTGCCCCTCTCGATCTCATTCTTGCTATCTTTGACAAACACTTAATTCCTCCCAAGACCATGTGCCAAGTCAATACTACCCCGGCTGTATCAATAGCCAATAAAGAATGTAGTATTGACAATAGCCAATTAATATTTTCAGTCTATAAAGGTAGGCCACGTCTGATTAAAATGGTGTATTTCATAATCATCATAAGAATCATCAATAAGAAGAAATGCTCCAGTACAGCGCTATAAACCACGTTCGGACTCCCAGCAAAGCAACGAGGGCTGAAAGCCGGTGCTAAGCAAACACAGAGAAAGGGGTATTTGCGCCCCGTCCCGACAGCATCACACAGCTGCAGCAGCTCTTGCTGTGCAGGGCTTGGAGGACTGGCTGGTGCTGGTGGCTGCTCCATGAAGACAGATGCAAAAGCAGCAGACCAAATTTGATCAGATTCTTTCATATAATTTGACACTAAAATGACATGGCAATATACCTAATCAATCATTGTAATTTAAATGCTAATGTTTTTCATGCATTTATCGACATTTTATAGCCTAAGACATTTGGGTGAGCTTTGTCACTATTATCCAAAGCGTGCGTCTGGAGCAAATCCTGGGCTATTCTAATAGTCAACTTTAGAGGCAGAGCTCAGTGTGTGTCTAACGAACTTACAGGATCCGGAAAGGATTTCCCCTCTGCACTTGGACAAACGGATTCCTTCAAGAAATAATGCATACACGGTAGTCCCGTCCCTTTAGTTCATCGTTGACAATCCCCCGTTTAAAACCTGATTTAAACAGGAGAGAATGAAGAAGGGGAAAGGAGGACGAAAAGAAGAATAGCAGGTGAAATAAGCAGATGAGGAAAAAATAACAACTAGGCTGACTGATGGATAACGTAGTTTTGTGGTAAATATGACAAAATGTCACCCTAAAAGTTCTAATCCGTACTATTCCGAGTTCAGTCAATAACAATTTAAGAAACTTTGTCGCTGTCCACATCAGCATGTGACTAAGACCCGTCATAAAAATATATCCATATTTCGACTATGCAGTGTCAAAATCGTCTATTGAAGTGCGTATAGTCTCAGAAGCTAAATAAATCAAAATATGAAAGTCAACGCACCCTCGCTGCATTATTTTCAGTCATTATCCTGAAAATACCCCCAATATTACGCACGCATGTTGATCGAGGGTGGGTGTAGCAGGCTTTTTCTGTTCATCATTTGAGGAGCCGAGGCTAGGGAAGAAAATAAAAACGAATGCTTTCTTACCTTTTCAAAGAGTGCCTCTGTCTTTCCTCGGTTTCCCCTCTCACAATATGACGTAAGACCTTTGTTTATTTCCCCCCTTGGAACATTGAAAAAAATATGTAGCCCAACTTCGAAATTTTGAGTTCAGAGTCAATGGGCGCAAATAAATAAATCCCTGCTAACTAAACACGCCGAGTCAAGGATAATTAATATTTGTTGCTGTCAGTTGAGTGTTATTTCTAACTCCTGCTTGCATTGTCAAGTCGGGGTTGTGCGGCAAATAAACAAAGATCGAGCTAATGTTTAGTCGGCATTGAGTAACTTGCCTCCCGCTGGTTATCGTTAAGAGAGGAGCATTAGAAGCTGGAGGATAAACAGACAATTAGGCCAGGTGAATAAACTTGTTTGGGGGTGTTAATTACGTGCTTAACGTAGACAAAAGCTATGTAAAAAAATTGATTTACCACTGGCTTTGCAAACCCATTCAGGTCTTACATTTCACCTAAGTGATTTCCGAATTGCCTGCGAGGGCTGCTTACAACTAGTCTCCATCTCCTTAAAAACATAGTTCCACGTAATACCTGGAACCCATGCATATACCTGGATCTACAAGCAGCTTTGAATATTCCGAGTACTTCCCGTTAAGCCCCCTCTTAATATTGGCCGAGCGAGAAGGGGGAGGTTAGTTTTAACATGACTATAGCCAGCATGGAAATAACGCAGGTTACTTCCAGTCCAAGAAGCTTTCCAACCGGACCAATTCAAGTGCCACTTGGAATTACTTCTCCTGAGTTTCGTATGACAAGGGAGCAAACAGGTTTGATCCCAAAGACACAACCTGCCCAAACGCTTCCAACAAGATCATCACCCCACCCCTATAGTACACACACACCACACACACTACACACACACACGCGAAAACAAAGCAAAGCTACACATATGTCTAAATCTACATATGCAGCCACTGGAACAAAACTCACACTAATTGTAAAAATAAGTGAATATGATAAGATGAAAATGAATACGCAAATGTACATGATACTTAGCGTTATTTTGGAACCGGTCGTGTAGGAAGATGCGGGGAAATGCAAAAATCTAAGAAAGAGAAGGAAAAGTTTTGAATTTCTTAACGATTTAGAAAGGCGGCTTAGGATAATTATCTCAGTTTTATTGAGGGTGGATTAGCCGACGTATATATGATGTGTTTCACTACGTTTTATACATGCGCTTATACAATGTGAGCACTGTTCGCGACTGCGAACTCAAAACAGTTTTAACACCAACTAAGCCCTTTCTAAATATGAGGCAGTACAGTCGTTTTTTGTAATGAACCTGAAAACCACACCGCTACGGCTGCTGATGTAAACCGAATCCCGAGACAAATGTGGATATTGATCATGCCTATCATTTGTGAAAATGAAAACAGGTTATATGCCTACTTTTCTGTAGGCTATATTGTGGCAGACTAATTATTCTCACCATAATGATATAAACTGATACATGGTCGTCAAAACTACTAGGCCTATAGCGAAAGAGCTGCATCAAAGAAAATAACATTGGAAAAACGTTCTTAATTGAAATGGTCCGGTTGATCAGCATTTAATTATTACAATGCACCCCATCGATATTCATTTGACATGAAAACAATGTTTGGAAACACCCGCGCTGGGCAGTGGGCCAGGGTTGCACCGCTGCGTAATACCAGCCGAGGCCAAAATCGACTCGAGGGTGAGCCACTGCTCATTACACCCACACCAGTCCCGGTCTGCTGGTCTCTTGAGCAAAGCTAGTGCCCAGACCCTGTCACGAAAATATTGACATATAGCATTTCCCGATTCATCTCCTGAAGTAAAAGTCAGACAGACATATAAAACGGTAACAAATTGCCAATACTATGTTTCATTGGTTTAAGATATATATATATATATTTTACATATGTTGCGCAATATAGCCTAGCCTTTTGTAAGAAAACCCTACCCGAAAATAATTGACTCTGTTATAAGCAAATTTTTTCAAAGGTGTATTCCGGTGTGTGTGTGTCCCCCACCCCACCAAGCATCTCTGCCCTACATATCTTCTTTAGCTTTAACGAGCCTCGTTAAGATCGCAATAATATTCCACCCACTAATTGCTCATTCCATTCAACAAATAGGCGAGCGTTGGCTTCTACTTCACGAGAGCCGTGCAGTGGGAGGGTGGTGTTGAGATTGGAGTTTGTGATAACCCCCTGTGCTTGCAACAGAAGTGGTGAAAGCCCTAGTCTACGTAGTGGCTAATGATTGGCACGCTTGACAGTGATTGGCAGGGCTGCCATGACAACCTCACAACGACACCAAGAAGACCAATAGAAAAGCGAAACAAAATGTTTCAATGCTACACTCACGGTGGATTTAGGGGGAGATATTATGAGGCTGGTGTCATTATAGGCGATAGCTATTGAATCATACAATCTTTACTCGTCGTTCTTTTTCTTGATAATTTTCTTTCTCTCTCAGGTCATTCCATGGTTTTCAGATCCCCTTTAGAGCTTTATCCCTCCCATTTCTTCCTGCCAAACTTCGCTGAGCGCCCTGTGCTCTTGGCGAGCAGCACTCCCAGCACCAGGTCTCCAGAAGACTTGTCAATGTTTGCGCTACCGACCCTCAACTTCTCTCCGGAGCAAGTGGCGAGCGTCTGCGAGACGCTGGAGGAAACCGGAGACATTGAACGGCTGGGACGATTCCTGTGGTCCCTGCCGGTGGCACCCGGAGCATGCGAACAGATCAACAAGCATGAGTCGATCCTGCGAGCTCGCGCAGTGGTTGCTTTCCACACGGGGAATTTCCGAGACCTGTACCACATCTTGGAGAACCACAAGTTTACCAAGGATTCCCACGGCAAACTGCAGGCCATGTGGCTGGAGGCACACTACCAGGAGGCCGAAAAGCTGCGCGGTCGCCCCTTAGGACCGGTTGACAAGTACAGGGTACGGAAGAAGTTCCCGCTGCCCAGGACCATCTGGGACGGCGAGCAGAAGACGCACTGTTTCAAAGAGAGGACGCGCGGTCTGTTAAGGGAGTGGTACCTCCAGGACCCATATCCAAACCCCAGCAAGAAAAGGGAACTGGCACAAGCCACTGGACTCACTCCTACACAGGTCGGAAATTGGTTTAAAAACCGGAGGCAACGAGACAGAGCCGCCGCAGCAAAAAACAGGTCAGTACGCTGTTCATTTGTCATAGCATATGCTACATAGCACCAAATAGGCTACAATAATTCCTTTAATCGAAATGCAAATATACCATGTAAATGTTCAACTTCATCGTAATAATACACAAGATTGTAGAGGGGTTACAAATGAGCAAGTTGGGTGTATAGTTAGGGGTGGGGAGGGAGCACGGCGACATTTTACTTTTTGATCTCATAGGCCTATGCAATCATTGCCTAAAGAAAACTATAACTATTATTGTTTTCCAAAATAATCCCCAAAATAGTATACTGCGTAAAACATTTTCGTGCGTAAAGCTAATCTTGTAGGCTTCAGGCTACGCTGGTATGCCAGTATCCCTGATAAGCAAACTGAAGACACCAAGGTATGCGTTAGATAACAAAACAGGAAATACACACAAAGAAAATCATCAACAATGTACATTTGAATTTTTCCTATATTCCAGACAAAAACGCAAATAATTATTGATGAAGTCTGTTAAACTTTGAATACAGCATATTATGATGATACTACAACAGTGCACGTTTTCGATTATCATCTTGTATCCCAAAGAGAGTGTTGTTATCTTCAACAAGTGAACGTTTTTGTCTGGAAACATCACATACACTGCAGGGGTGGTATAGATATGGATCCCAAACAGGAAACAAAACACCTACGATCAAATACTGTAGGTTATTGGTAACTTGTTTAATCAAAATAATATTATATGCCTATATATTCAAAGGTTTCACCTGTAAAATGACACTGTGGACTAAGATAGGCCTACAACCAAATGCTAATGTTAGAACACACAAAAAGATGGGGTAGTTTTGCTATATTAATATGAGTTCAGTTACCAATTTTACATTTTTATTCGTGGTGCTTTTTACACATAAGAAACGCATACATTAGGCTATAGACGTTTGGAAATTATTGATGCATAACACTCTTGATATAAATCAACATAAACATAAATACAAAATAATTATTCTACAATTATGGCCTGTTTTCGATTCACAGTGCGTAGCCTATTATTTATTTGCAATGCAATAATTTATTACAAATTGGTGAACTGAACAAGCCAACTGAATAAAAACAGTTGGTGGTGAAAACAGCTATATTTCTTCATCTGCATTTTCTCAGTGATAAAAGAGTACATCGTGGATTAATTCATTTAGTAAATCAAAACAAATCAGAAAAATTAATCAATCTTTCATTAATTTGGATAGGCTTGGGTATGACAAAATCTACGATAAAAGACAGCTCTCAAACTACATTGGCCATGATTTAAGTAGATAACAACACGCCTGTTACTTTAACGTAGACTGTTATATTTCTCCCACATTTAGTATTTGTATCTGCTTTGCTTTAGCCAATTCTTACCCCCATTATGTGTAGGCTACAGAGCTGCATTTGTTAAAGGCTTGTCAGCGAATGAATGACAAGCAGGCTGAACGCTATTTTGCGGAGCAACACTGTGTTTAATTGCTATGTTATTTTCCCTTTCTTTTATTTCTCCAGGCTTCAGCACCAGGGAATAGGACAGAACGGTATGCGGTCCCTTTCAGAATCCGGGTGCACTCCACGCAGCTCGGCGGAATCGCCGTCGACCGCGGCCAGTCCTACTACCAGCATCTCCAGTATGACAGAGCGAGTTGATACTGGAACGTCCATTCTTTCAGTAACCTCCAGTGACTCCGAGTGTGACGTATGATATAAAAAAAGAGAAATATTTACAGGAAATATGGACCTGAAAAAAAAACTATGAAATATCGGGATGAAAAAAGGACCAATTGATTTAAATATTTAAAAAAATATAAAAGCACGTCTTTTTTAAGCGCTTTCAATGGACCCACCAAGCCTTCCCCTACCCCCCACCACTACCTGCATGATGTTTTTGGGTATCTGGGGAACATACCCTGTTCAATATTTCTACAAGGATAATCGAGAAGAGGGAATTACCAGAGGGTGTTTATCGCCTTTTCATCTCTGTTTTAGTCCAAGTGATGATGCCGCTCAGCCAAGATGCAATCCTGTTTTACTTTATGTTCATCAGACAATCATTTACGTCGTAAGCACCTTTTTACTATACACTTCTGTCACTGCCTGTGTGGGGTAGGCCTACATGGTCAAATGTGGAACCCAATCGTTATGACTGTATCAGATTTTTATTTTTATTTTAAGATTTTATATTGAATTATGTATATCTCAAATAATGCCATCATTCTCCCGCGGTCTGTAATATCCTATATGTGTAGATATGCTTGTACATAATATTGCTCTCCCATCTCCATCCTCTTTTCTATCCCTGTTCTTGACTTGGTGTTCCTATACATAAAATATTTGTCAAAACGTAAAAAAAGTGCTCTAGGCGTTTCTTTTGTTTGTTTGTTTTGATAGACTACCTAACATGGGATAATGACGCTATATAAACGTGTTATCGGTCACATTTATGCAAAGGTATATAATATAAACATTGGAATACTCTTCAACAATTCAAGTCCTACACTTCCCCGTGCATCACCTAAAGCGCTTCTTATTCAATGGTCATTTCTTGCGTGTTTATGTTAATGTACATTTCTAAATCAAATACAGTATTCCATTTTCTTATATATTCTGCATTAAGTCTCTCTTTTAAGTGAGTGTTCATTATCCACCATCAAGCGTTTATGAGCATCTAGGCCTATGTTGAGAAGTGGTTATGTTATGCTCATGCAAGCATAATGATTCTGATACACATGCTGTGGTCCTTTTTCGAAACGACACATAGGTTGTAACCTACGATGTTAAAAAAAGTATTTTGCCCCTAAATATATGCATGTGTTATGGTAAATGTCAACGTCATAGTCTCTTAAACGAGAGTCCAGTTTCCCCTTTTGTTTATGGTTGCCAGTGAATACAGAAATTAAGTAAACGCGCCATTAAATGGACTAATCATGGTGGACTCCTCCCCTGCCTCAATCTCTCATTGTGGTTCGGTGAAAGAGCCTTTCTTCACCCAGGGATGAGCATTCCCTACAGAAAAGCGTTCCCCAGGCGATTTATCCTAAAATCAAAACCAATCGTAATAACCCTTATACATACAAGGGAACTGAAAATAATTATTATGGTGGATTATTATTGTTCCTCGACAGAGTTCCCGTTCTCTAAAACCTTACCAACATGTTTTGTAGCTGTGAAAAATAAACGGTATAGTTTCAATGTAACTGTGAGGACAGGACGTTTCCTTTGAAAGGAGAAAAAAGTAGGCCAGGGAGCTACAACTGTTTTACTCTGGGCTCAGGGAGGCTACAACTGTTTTACTCTGGGCTCAGGGAGGCTACAACTGTTTTACTCTGGGCTCAGGGAGGCTACAACTGTTTTACTCTGGGCTCAGGGAGGCTACAACTGTTTTACTCTGGGCTCAGGGAGGCTACAACTGTTTTACTTTGGGCTCAGGGAGGCTACAACTGTTTTACTCTGGGCTCAGGGAGGCTACAACTGTTTTACTCTGGGTTCAGGGAGGTTACAACTTTTTACTATATGTTGGTGGAATAATAACTAACTGCTCAATTCAACAGTTCAACATCATTAACTTTTAAGACACACAACAGAATGCGTGTACATGCATGCAGTGTATCAATTCAATTGGCATTGGAATTGACAAATGTCGTTGACACTCGGGATATCTTAATGAGATGCTATCCAAAAACAAAGTCTAGGAAACATCTATTGAACATATCTTGAAAGTGTTGATCATTACCCTTAGTCCAACCAAAGGAGCTAAAGGACATTGACCTAAAGTGAAACGCATAAACGAACATGCTGACAAAGGAATACATTCCGCGGCCAAGATCCTCATTGCTTTGACATCGGAATGTCCGGAGACAAAAATATGGGTCTTTTTTTAGACAATATCCCAACCCAGAATTTTCACATGGCAACAACTTAAACTAACTGCAAAGTTCACCAATAACCCACTTGTAAAACAATGTTACTCGCTTACTTAACTCGGCAACTGTGTGTGTCTTTTTTTCTCACTTTTATTTAACCAGGTAGGACAGTTGAGAACAAGTTCTCATTAACAACTGCGACCTGGCCAATGTAAAGCAAACAAACGTACAGCCAATAACACAATAGAAAACAATAGAAAAATCTATGTACAGTGTGTGCAAATGTGTGTGTGTGTGTGGGTTGTGTGTGTGTGTGTGTGTGTGTGTGTGTGTGTGTGTGTGTGTGTGTGTGTGTTACTGAGAAGCTGTCTCCATCTGATGGGGAAGAATACAAGGTCTTCTAAAATTGAGAAACGAGCATAATTCGAATTTTACGCATAGGCTTAACCCCTTTAATGTAAAGTTCTCAAGGTCTTATTCCGTCTTATTCATGAGTCGCTACATCAGTTTTCACTAAGGCTACCTAGGCAACCTAGGTTACTCATATAGTTTTTCTCGTCGTGAGATGAATAGGAAAATAACCACTAAACAAACACTAAACATAGCCTAGTGCAATATCGATTAAAAAAATAACTTGCCCCTAATGTAAACTAGGTGCAGAAAAACAAATATGAACTGATTAGAGTTGGGAGTTGTGGTTGTGGTAAATCTGCATTTAAGCCCGTTTTAACGGGTAAATCCATCTGCAGGAGAAAGATAGGGCCTATCACCCGCACCGGGCAGTGGAACCCATAGCTGATCTGTATCACCGCAGCAGACCCTCTCAGACCACATTAGTTTATTGGCGACGACAAGTCCCAGCCATGATTAAGATTACATTAATCGGAAACTGAAGAGCATTTTTATCAATAAAAAGGATATGGGGGATTAACTATAACGCAGATGTCCGCTATAACAATCATAGTAGGCCTAGGATAGAGCCTCAATGAAAGTGATTAGCATATTTTCCGATACTTAAAGCCGGAGCCGGACCATACGATTCGTAAAGATAATTTAAACGGAAGTTAAATAAACTATATGTATTATTTCTAAATGTAATCAGCAAATACAACTTTGTAGTAGTAGCTTAACTAAGAATAACTTTAAAACAAATGTACATTTTGCAGATAGTTGACATTTTGTAGATGGCATTATAGGCCTATATATAACATAGGACATATATTACCTCGAACTATTAAGAAGATGAGGTATTGTGTTTCATCAGGGATCATTACTGGTGCAGCGTTTTGTTCGTGATCTGTCAAGTCATATATCATGAGACAAAATAACTTTGCCAGGAGTAGTCGCCGTCTCTGATACTCACATCTAAATACGTACAGAAAGTAAACGGGAATGTGAGACGAGCGCAGCAACAATGGACGGGCATGTTTTCTTTCTTCACTCCATATCTGTGCCTGGTCTATAGTGCGTGCGTCAAACAAACAGAATAATGGATTATTTGTCCTATTCCCATAACCTTGCGAGCGAGGCAGCCCACAACTATTTGTCCATGGTCGGCAGTGAGAAAGGCGTGCACTGCCCCGTTTTTTCTCTGATTTCATCGGTTAACTGAACACAACTTTTCTATTCGTGTGTATTCATGCAGCTCTCAAAGAGCGGCAGTTCCCTCTGACCCGGATTCTGCGCGTGCAGCAGTGGCGCAGCCTCACAGTGCACAGTGCAGGCGTTCTTGTCAGGACCGGGTCTTTTGGTTTAAAAAAAGCAGGCCTTGAAAAAGGTAAGACGTCGGACAAACAGTTAGTAGACTATTTTCTTATTGTTGGAGAATGCTACCGGCCTACTGCACCATACTAACAGCATTTTAGAGAGGTAACTAATTGACAGGATTTATTTTTTACAATATAGGGTGTAGGTCTATTCAATTGCAATTTGGAAACTACAGCTGGATATATCATTTTTTTATTCGAGAAATTCCAGGCATATGTTGGATTTCAAAGGATCATATGAGAAAAGGTAGGAAGGGGGGCTATAGGTTTGCACAAAAATGTGTGTGTGCGTGTGTGCTTATTGAGAGAGAGAGAGAGAGAGAGAGAGAGAGAGAGAGAGAGAGAGAGAGAGAGAGAGAGAGAGAGAGAGAGAGAGAGAGAGAGAGAGAGAGAGAGAGAGAGAGAGAGAGAGAAGGGAATTTCCATGCAGTTCAAAACTAAAAAGGGAGCAGTCTATGACTTGTTCTCAGAATGCCACAAAGCACCTGTCTGATGTAGTCTCCATGGCATGCAGGGCCCGTGATAAACATTCTTCCCTCTCTAAAACTACTGGGATTTAAAACTGTAATTCTATTAAATAGTAATTGAAGGGTCACGAGAAGCTATGATACAGGATCAGTGGTGTATAAGCCAACCGTTTGAACTTTAATTTGGAACCATAGGCAGATGGGATCATAGCTCCTCTGATGCTTACGGTTTTAAAACTGGTCAGCACAGGGGAAAATGGTTTAATGCCGATTAGTACCATTCCATAACCCCTTTTAAACAAGCACAACATGAAAGCAACCCAACTTTAGCTTGTTCATCCGAAACACACCTCTCTACTACTCAATGGAGGGTGTGGGGTGCTGGGCATAGCTCTGATCTCGCGCCTTCTGCACACTGGGCAGACAGACCCATGAGCAGCTTAAATACCGCTAGCACCTGTGTTTTCAACAGCTATTCTCATGCCATGGTAGATGGGATTAGAAATGAAATAGTTCATTCTATTTATATGGTTCTATTTCTAAGGGCATTGCGGTATGCACTATAAATAGAAAACACAAACACATGGAGAGAAATAGGACTATAACATTAGTTTGTGAAAACCTGTGCACAATACGATTTTCATAGTTTAGTATGATTCATTATTTGATCTTTAAAGAATTTCATTTTTTTTCAAGATGACTAAACACATGAATAAACTTTTACCAAAAGATAAAATATCTTACACACATTTACACATCCGCATTTGCTATCGACTTGCTTATTAGCCTCTTGATTAGTACCATTTTTAAAATAGACACATTATTATTTCATAGCAGTTTGCTTAATGTCCCTCAGATTCAATCTTAGATAATCTGGCCTACGTTTTAAGACATTTTTTTTTTAAACGAAATAACCGCTTTCAATTGATATTAAGGATATAATGCTACCCAAAACTACTCCATATTTCCAATTATTTTGACATAGTGGGGTAGTTCTGTAAAATAAGTTGCGATGAAAATGAAGCATTAGCACGATCGTACCAGATGCATCGTTATTTACGAGGCACACTTTTAAGAGCGTTTCCCAAACAAGCACGTAGTGAGAAAGTGCGTCGTTAGTGTGTCGATATTGATAGATGGGATTGAAATAAAAGCAAGCTCCACTTAAATATTTAACATTAGAATTCTTCCACAATACTGACGACGTTTCAGCTCCGAGAGAGATATTACCACCTATGGCTGCACATATTGAGTCCCGTTTATTATGATAACCCAATAACAATGCACTAAATCACAGATTGGGCCCATCTTGTCACACATCATGAAACATATTGAGGCACAAATTACAAACAGTAGCCTAGTGGCAAAATAAAGCTTAATATGATTTCAATAGAATTTAAATATAGACCTCTAGGCCCATGTAGCCTATTTATCTTTTAATGCAATCATCTCGGTTTTCATCCGAAGCATCGTTTTGTCTTTCACTTGTTTGTAACATATGCAAATACTTGGTAACTTTGTACCTATGCGTAGTGAATTTAGTTCTGAAGTTATCAGCGGTCAGACAGATACCTAGCATAACATCTTTAGTCTATGTTTATTGGAGATCTTCAGTGAATAAAGTGACGCTGAAGGGCGAAAAACATCTAACGATGCACTTTGGCTGAATGTTTTTAAGTGCAACATTACTAACAAAGGCTCTGGGAAACAGATCAGCTACTAAAGATAGGCCTATATCATAAAATGGTTCTAACGATGATCTTAACGCTACGAAGGATCTGGGAAACGAGGCCCAGTCGTTTCAGAAGCAAGAAATGCCCACTTCATTAATATAGATATTGTCAGTAGGATGTGAATTGGTAAAACATATAGAAGTAAACTGAGCAGAGAAAGAGAGAGGAAGAAAGAGAGAGAGATTGATGAAGTTTGGTCTCATATCTCATGACAGGATGCTGAAGTCGTCCCCTGGCTCCGCGTGCTCAATTAGCACCGCTGCTCGCGGAGCCCTGCTGCGCCGAAGAGGTCAGCGCCGAGCCACCAATAGTCTCCCGCGCCTCCTACGGCGACTCTGCCCAACAATCATGAAACCGTTTAGAAATTGACTCATTTTGTAAATAATCTTTGACTTCCCAACAAAGACATCATTCGAGAGGGGTTTATTAGCAAGAAACAATTTACACGAATGTCATGTAAGCTGGAATTTGGCGATTTGGTGACATCTCCCTTATGAATTTGCGATTGTTCCATGGTCTGTCAGTGAACGTTCGGCTCTATTGTTTGACCAGAGGGAGAGTTCTAGGCGAAACGAGTCCCTTCACTAGCAGTAGCATTGAAAGGACCGGATGGACTCGGCCACACACCCAAACCTGCTCAGCCGAGGACGAATAACGAGCGACAGATTGGCCGCCAGTTGAAGCCAGTAAACACCTTTTCATCCTCTCTTCGTCCATCCTCGGGATTTGACACCTACTGACCATTTCTGAACTGGCTTAGAAATGGCAATGAATGGAAGGAACAACGCAACAAGTCTGTAGCCTACGTCCACGTGTAAAAACAGCTAAATACACAGAATTACATATAGCTTCTAAAAAATACTTTTTTATTTATTATAAATATGCCCAGATAAATAAAAAAACGTTGTTATTTTGTTTTTGGCCAAATGGTTCAAAATGTATTTTATAAACGTTCACAAAACATTTATGAAACACCTTGTATTATTTTAAACAAACACATTTGGGAACTATTCGTCTACAACTATGACTATCATAGACATATTAGTGTACATTGTATTTGTTGTTTTCACCTAACACATCATATCATATTATATTTGTTGGCATTGATAACATATAACTACAGTTAGGCTATATATATTTAGATATATTTTGTGTTTTGGTTCAAATAGCCTCCGTCAACAGGTAGGACACAACGAATTACCCCCAATAATCACAGCCTATAAATTATCTGAATGGGATGAAGCTAAATAAAGACTGACAGCAAGATTTCATAATTTGAAATGAATCAGTACAGGTTTTTAGAGAGATTCATGTTACTAAAAAATAACGTTCTTATCCAAGGGACCATACATAAGCAAAATCCTGATCCTTACTCCAGCACCCTTTCCAAAATGACTTCCAACAAAAATATGACTGTCAGGGCACATTTGAGAATTATTCAAATAAAGCAAAATAATTTTTAGTTTATGTAAATATGTGGAGCACACCTATAGTGTCATAAGCAGCCTATAAACCCAGCCTGCATTTAACAAAAGGTTGGAGATTGACTCGAGCCTGGTTGCCCTTATCAATTTAACCTCCGTTTAGCCCAGTAGAATGGATTACCCACGGATCTGAGCTCGGGCTCACAAACAACCCCTGACAGTGTCGATTCCGAGCACAGCGTTTCTGCACAAAGCCATGTGCATTGACACAAGTTCAACCTGCCACCATTACACGTGCTGTTACTGCCATCTACCGGAATTTGCTTGAAGTAAAAAATAACAGAGATGTGATATAATAGGCCTACAAGATACTGACTCACTGTTGGTTGCAAGATGGATAACAGGCATCGAAATATTTATAACTGCGTGGGCTATCCAAATGTCGTCATCGTTGAAGAATAAGCCGATTTGAGGTCAGCACACATCTAGTTGATTATGAGTTTACATTTAGTATTTTAGACGACAGTGAACAAGCAGGCAGTGTGGCTTATGATAGCCTTTACTCCGGAGGGTGAGGGTCAATAGCACATAGACATCTAAATAAATGGAAAGGCATGGCATCGTGTCCTGCTTGGTCCCAAGGTTATTATAGTTTTGTGTTTTTATATTGTTTTTTATTTATATTAGTTCCAGTTAGTTTTCAGATCCCCTTTACTAGTTTTTATTTTGTTTAAGTTTTATTTAAAAAAAAAATCTATTTAGTATTTATATTTTCTCGTTTTAGTTTTAGGACTGGTTTCCTGGACACAGATTAAGCCTAGTGTTGGAATAAAAAGCATGCTCAATGGAGAATCTCAATTGAAATAACTTTTTAGTCCAGCACTACACTTAAACTGTGTCCGGAAAACCAGCCCTTAGTGTTAGGGACAAAATTAGCCATTTATGTGTTGTATGGTTTTTGTGTATTTGGGGATGTCACTTCTTGCCACTGTGGGGCAGTAATGCATAAGGTTATGGGTCAGGTCACATAGGTTAGGTTAGGCTAAAAGGTAGACTCAGCGAGATGATGTAGATGAAAAAAGCAAACCGTAGTAATGGGTCAATTGTGGCTAAACTTCTACTCGGTTTTGGTCCCATAGCTACCACGCTGTAGCAGCGTGAAGCTTACCCGTGCACATGCGCTAATACTCAGTGTGACTGTGAGAGCAAAGTCTTGCATCATGCTCATCTCAGTGGGTGTGTTCAAGCACATCTTTGTCAAGTTGGTGATAACGCATTTGAAAGTGTGTTGCATTCTGGGGGAAAAAATTGTCAGACTTCTGCCTACATGTCAACTGCATGAACATACCAAAATCATGTGATCGAAGGTCATGAAGTTTTCACTGCAGTCAACTGCAAGTTTGTGCAGTTGCTCTTCACCAACTTCCTCCTGCAGCCACTGTGGGAGGCTCTACTGTCAACCAATCATGAGGGTGTTTTTATTTGACCCACACAAACTTAAACAAAGACATGACTGAAACAGGAACCAATTTGCGGGGATTTATGTGTACAGTGGATATATACAAATAAATGTGATATTTTAGGTTCTTTCTCACTAAGTGATTGTACAATGTACACACATTATATTATATTATGATTTCAGTTTGTGAGTGTGTGATATTGGGGTTAGAGACATGTTTTATAAACAATGGCAATACTGCCATGTTGATCTGAGCCTTGCTGTAGGAAAAACACATTAGTGCCTCGACTTTCGACTGTTGCAGATGCACCTCCCTGACTTCACTTCTCCACTTTTATCTACAGTCGGTTGCTTTAGCCTTACCACTCAAACTCGCCCGAATGCTGCAGTGCTGCTTCTGGCAACTTCATCTAGCCGAGTCCACCTTTCAATTATAAACTTCATCTCAATTCAACCTGCAATCTTGAAAACCCATTAGATTTTCATTTTGGTTTCAGTTTTAGTTCACTATGACAACCTTACTTGGCCCACTGTGACCAAAACAATAATGTTGAGAGGGGGGGGGGGGTTGGAGGCCCCCAGAGAGGTCATAGGCCATGGCGAAAACATTGAATTACAGGAAGTTAGCTGTAAAACTTGTAAATGTTCTCTCAGCCTCATGGCAAAATGTGTAGAATAGCAAGAGGTTAGCTATAAAACTGCACATTTTTCTTACTGCCCCATGGCAATGTGTAGATTTGCAGGAAATTATACAGAATATAAATGCAACATGCAACAATTTCAAATATTTAACTGAATTACAGTTTATTTAAGGAAATCAGTCAATTGAAATAAATTCATTAGGCCCTCATCTATGGATTCCACATGACTGGGAATACAGATATGCATCTGTTGGTGACAGAATGTTTAAAAAAAGGTGCAGACATAGATGTGGACATAAACCAGTCAGTATCTGGTGTGATCATGCAGCGCGATTCATCTCCTTCGCTTAGAGTTGATCAGGCTGTTGATTGTGGCCTGTGGAATGTTGTCCCACTCCTCTTCAATGGCTTTCTAAAGTTGCTGAATATTGTCAGGAACTGGAAAACACTGTCGTACACATCGATCCGAGCATCCCAAACATGCTCAATTGGTGACATGCCTGGTGAGAATGTAGGCCATGGAAGAAGTGGGACATGTTCAGCTTCCAGGAACTGTGTACAGATCCGTGCGACATGGGGCTGCATATCATGCTGAAACATGAGGTGATGGCGGTGGACAAATGGCACGACAATGGGCCTTGGGGTCTCAGCACGGTATCTTTGTGCATTCAAATTGCCATTGATAAAATGTGTTCATTGTCCATAGCATATGCCTGCCTATACCATAACCCCACCGCCACCATGGGGCATTCTGTTCACAACGTTAACATCAGCAAGCCGCTCGCCCACACGACGCCATACACATGGTCTGCGGTTGGGAGGCAGGTTGCCAAATTGGTCTCAAATTAAGTTGGAGGCAGCTTTTGGTAAAGAAATTAACATTTCATTCTCTGGCAACAGCTCTGGTCGACATTCCTGCAGTCAGCATGACAATTGCACGCTCCCTCAAAACTTGAGACATCTATGGCATTGTGTTGTGTGAGAAAACTGCACATTTTAGAGTGGGCTTTATTGTCCCCAGCAAATCTAATCAAATTCACATGCGCAGAATACAATAGGTGTAGTAGAAATGCTTACTTACAAGCCCTTAAACAACAATGCAGCTTTAAGAAAAATAAGAGTTAAGAAAATATTTACTAAATAAACTAAAGTACAAGGTGCACCAGTATAATGATTATGCTGTTTAATCAGCTTCTTGAAATGCCACACCTGTCAGGTGGATGGATTATCTTGGGAAAGGAGAAATGCTCACTAACAGGGATGTAAACAAATTTGTGCACCAAATTTGAGAGAAATAAGCTTTTTGTGCATATGGAAAATTTTGGGGATCTTTTATTTCAGCTCATATTTTTGTTCAGTGTAGCTTTAAAAATACAACATTTTCTCAGCCTCATTGCAAAATGTGTTTAATGGCATGAGATGAGCTATAAAACTGCATATTTTCCTAGTTGCCCCATGGCAATGTGTGTAGAATTGCTGGAAATCAGCTTTACAAATGCAAAATTCACTCAGCCTCATTGCAAAATGTGTATAATAGCATGAGATTAGCTATGAAACTGATTTTTTTTCTCTCTGCCCTATGGCAATGTGTGTAGAATTGCAGGAAATTGGCTTCATTCAACAACAGCATCATTTTCTCGCAGCCTCATGGCAAAATGTGTAAAATAGCATGAGATTATCTATAAAACTGCACATTTTTCTCTCTGCCTTATGGCAATATGTGTAGAATTGCTTAGGCCTACCGTCTGGCCCGTTTCGCTGCAGCTTCTCGTGCTTCAGTTAATGCTCAGCACCATGGGGACAGCCGCCGAACAAGCTCGCGCATTAATGTTTTATCATATGAAAGTCAAATGATGTTGGAACACTGAACTGGATTTCCATTTGTGATAGATCAAGGATTCAGTCGGCAGCGAGTGTAATGGAATCTCGGCTCCCTAGTTAATTTTTCACTACTGATACCCAGAGTTTCCAAGCTTCCGATGAGACAATCTAATGGGCTCCGTTGGAGCGCTGCCTTTCAGAGTTAAACTCCGGTAAGAGCAAGAGACCGAGATGGGCCGCTGTAAATGGACAGTAAAACACTGCTTATGGCTACAGGACAACCATTAATCTCAGTCCTGGAAGCAGCTCAACTTTTACATGTCCACTTTATGGTCACTATACTCAAACAGTTATGATCCTATTTTCTTGCGTAAAGCATGCCGGAAATAGATAGGCTACATCTCCCTCATGGGATGGATGTTGACAGATAGCCTACAAATAGGCCTGCCATGTATGTACACAAGCTTATAGCCTATACATTTCTCCACAGTGTGTAAAACAAAAGGCCTATCATGGTACAGTTGAAGTCGGAAGTTTACATACACTTAGGGTGGAATCATTAAAACTAGTTTTTCAACCACTCCACAAATGTCTTGTTAAAACACTATAGATTTGGCAAGTCAGTTAGGACATCTACTTTTTGCATGACACAAATAATTTCCAACAATTGTTTACAGACAGATTATTTCACTTATAATTCACTGTATCACAACACCAGTGGGTCAGAAGTTTACATACACGAAGTTGACTGTGCCTTTAAACAGCTCGAAAATTCCAGAAAATGATGTCATGGCTTTAGAAGCTTCTGATAGGCTAATTGACATAATTTGAGTCAATTGGAGGTGTACCTGTGGATGTATTTCAAGGCCTACTTTCAAACTCAGTGCCTCTTGCTTGACATCCTGGGAAAATCACAAGAAATCAGCCAAGACCTCAGAAAAAAATTGTAGACCTCCACAAGTCTGGTTCATCCTTGGGAGCAATTTCCAAATGCATAAAGGTACCACGTTCATCTGTACAAACAATAGTACGTAAGTATAAACACCATGGGACCACGTAGCCGTCATACCGCTCAGGAAGGAGACGCGTTCTGTCTCCTAGAGATGAACATACTTTTGTGCGAAAAGTGCAAATCAATCCCAGAACAACACCAGAGCACCTTGTGAAGATGCTGGAGGAAACAGGTACAAAAGGATCTATATCCACAGTAAAACGAGTCCTATATCGACATACCGATATATCGATATACCGCTCAGCAAGGAAGAAGCCACTGCTCCAAAACCGGCATAAAAAAGCCAGACTATGGTTTGTAATTGCACATGGGGACAAAGATCGTACTTTTTGGAGAAATGTCCTCTGGTCTGATGAAACAAAAATAGAACTGTTTGGCCATAATGACCATCGTTATGTTTGGAGGAAAAAGGGGGAGCAGGCAGAAGCTGAAGAACACCATCCCAACCGTGAAGCACGGGGGGTGGGGGGTGCTTTGCTGCAGGAGGGGCTTGTGCACTTCACAAAATAGGTGGCAGGAAAATTATGTGGATATATTGAAGCAACATCTCAAGACATCAATCAGGAAGTTAAAGCTTGGTCGCAAATGGATCTTTCAAATGGACAATGGCCTCAAGCATACTTCCAAAGTTGTGCAAAATGGCTTAACGACAACAAAGTCAAGGTATTGGAGTGGCCATCACAAAGCCCTGACCTCAATCCTATATTAAATTTGTGGGCAGAACTGAAAAAGCATGTGCGAGCAAGGAGGCCTACAAACATGAATCAGTTACAGGAATGGGCCAAAATTCACCCAACTTATTGTGGGTAGCTTGTGGAAGGCTAACCGAAACGTTTGACTCAAGTTAAACAATTTAAAGGCAATGCTACCAAATACCAATTGAGTGTATGTACATTTCTGACTCACTGGCATTGTGATGACTATTATTCTGACATTTCACATTCTTAAAATAAAGTTGTGATCCTAACTGACCTAAGACAGGGCATTTTTACTTGGATTAAATGTCAGGAATTGTGAAAAACTGAGTTTAAATCTTTTTGGCTAAGGTGTATGTAAACTTCCGACTTCAACTGTATATTACTGTCTGATTAAAAGACTAGTTTTTAAAACAAGATAGGCCAACTACCTTAAAACAAGATATATGCTAGCTAAACAAATAGGCCTGAATAAGTGTAGTGAACATGCACACCACATCTAGCCATACTATAGTTCCTCAGAACGGCCAAATATCTTTGCAGAAACCCCAATAAAAGAAGATCATCCTCATGTTCTCTATTTTCCCTGAGCAAGTCAATCCAGCAGCATCACAGTGATTTACCTTTGACTCCCAACAAATCACACAATCTAAATCCAGACATGAGGACTAAATATCCACCAAGTGTCTGAAGCACCACCGACCCACTAATCCACACAAACACTTGAGGTGGGGCTCTTCAGGCCTCATTCAGAGGAGCCTGGGTGGAATTGAACGCTGGACTGCATCTACTATTTGATGTTTTTCACATGAAGCGACTCACAGGATTTTTAAACCAAACTCTGTAAAAAGGCATCTGTCCCAAGGTTCCCCTCCTCATGCATTTTTAAAGGGTGCACTGTTCCATCCACTTTGCTCTCTCTGCGAGCCGAGTTCAGCAGCAGAGCTCCAACCAGAGAAGAGGGGAAGTAGATTCAACTCCACTGTGGGGACTGCTCTGCTGTCCTGACCGACTGCAGTTGATGTGATGTGTTATCACTGCCTCGCCTCATCCCACCTCGCCACTACAGGTCCAGATACAGATGATGTCAGTTAGACTAAATGCAGCAGCACTCCTGGGAATATATGCACACACACTGAATATGGTGTTATTATACAACTGTAATGTGACACACTGGTGCGTGTGGGACTGGCTTTACGAGGCAGCAATTCAACAATTCTGAATTCAAGACCAATTTGAAACCGTTGATTTATTGAGATCATTATGGGATTGCATTGTGAACATGGTGTAATTACACATTTATAATGGTTTATTTGCACATTTTTTTATATTTAGTTTCATAAATCAGTACCACTCAGGATTTCAAAATCACATAAGACAATATTAAGTAAATGGTCATAGGCACTACAATGGTAACTGCATCAAGGTTGAAAGCTTCAGGATGGTGAATATTTATATGAACTTAATTAAAGTGATGCAACACACACTCACTATATCGTAGGATGGAATGACACCATCCATGGTCAAGAACCATATACGTTCAGAATGTCAAACTCTGGCTTAATGACTGAACCATAGAACTCTTTTTCTGTCTGTATCTATGTCTGTATCTATGCAGTGTATTGTACCATGCACCTTAAGGGGCCACAATGGAAATACGGCATTTATTTTATTGTGTTGTCCCTGTCAAGTTCTGAAAATGTATGTACTGTGTGTGCGTATGTATTTTTTAAACTGTCAAATAAAATCAATCAGTCACAAGCATAGCCAACCATACAACTACCGTGGACACACACACAACAAAATGTATCTCTATATGAAGGGCCCACAACTGTCACAGAGGGCACTGAAACAGTCATCTCAACCCCAGACATAAACTGGTGCACCTGGGCTATGAGCCAAAATAATGCCATGTCATTCCTTAAGTGCTTCATCACAACCCCCCCTCTTTTCAAAGGTTTCTGCATTCATCAGTCAGTTTACTGGATCCAATGAGCACACATTTCATAAATACAGTGTGAGAAATGTCTGAGGGAGGGCAAAGGGAAATCTGTGCTCTGAAATTGATATCATAAGTACAGAACAAATATACTCATTGTTTTTTTCTAGGGGTGACTGGTGCTGGGATAACATTTGGGAAGCAAAAAAAGTTGCCCATTGACATTCTAAACCAAAGAGAGGCACCTCCAGTTAAGCCGTTTGACTGTTTCTTTCTCGATGACCTCAAATGTCACGCTCGTGCTATATCGTCCTCTGACATCTCCCAGTGAGGTCCACAGTGTTGACAGACAATTCTGTTAGAATAGACTATCATTCTGTGAGAAGTGTTTTGTAACATTTGTTCACGTAACAGTGCAGAGCAATTGCACATCCTCTGAAGTAGTCCAGTATTTGGTCAGACCTACTTATTGTTTAATGGTGCCATCTACTGGACACGTCAGAGTTCCAGGTTACTTTTTTATAGATGGTTATAGTGATTGTCTTACAATACTCAAATAAAAATAATTTCCTCATTGCCCTTCTCTCCAGACAGACCATTTGAAATCTATAGTTTGTATCATGTCATCAAAAAAGGGAAAGGGGGATACCTAGTCAGTTGTACAACTGAAAGCCTTCAACTGAAATGTGTCTTTCGCATTTAACCCAACCCCTCTGAATCAGAGAGGTGCAGGGGTCTGCCATGATCAACATCCACATTTTCGGTGTCCGAGGAACAGTGGGTTAAATGCCTTGCTCAGGGGCAGAACGCCAGATTTTTACCTTGTCAGCTCGGTGATTCGATCCAGCAACCTTCCATCAAGCATGATAGGAAGGAACCACTAATGACACATGAGCCTAAATTCATTAACCGTCCGTGTGGAAATAATATGATGAAGTATAAACACTAACTTTCACCTGAAACTTGCGAGTGTTATCTTCCTTTTCCTCATCCACATCTTCATGGTCTCCTGTTCAAATAAAGGTTACATCAAATGAAATACAGTATCTAGGCCTGTGACGGTACCTAATTCATTTTGATCAGGTCAACCTTGGACATGATAACCATATGACAGTTTAAGCAATAGGGGGTGTAAAAAAAATGTGCAATTTGACAGGACTTTTATGTTTGAAAGAACTGTACTACTGTATTATAACACAAGGTCTGAATAGACATTTATAATGGAGAAAAACTAAGCGAGCGTTCTGTTCCCAATCCATTTGATAATTATAGTTATGGTTAAAGGTGATCCTACATTTATGTACTCTACTGTATCCTGAGTTAAATCAGACCAAGCAGCTAAATTGTTCATGACAAACCTTCATAGGCCTACATCATTTTATCAACTCAACAATCCCACCCTCATTTTGAACCCTCCACCTCCCAAATTTGAACTTGAGCCATTCTGTACAGGCACACAAAAGGCAACGTTCCATGTGTCAAGTGAACTATGCATTACCAGTGCAATGGCTTAAGGTCACTGACAAATACTCTGACTATCCCTCTCTCTTTCTCTTTCCATCCTCAGTTCTGTGGAGGAAAATTATACCCATGGCATGTTTTCAGCATCTCTCAGTCACTACACAATTGTTCACCATTCTTGCGGGTGCCTAGAAGCTAAATGGAGAACTAAATCAAGCAGCAACTGAATGCCAACAAAACAAGAAAGACTTCAAACTGCTGCCACTGTAAAATTTGAGAAGACCTCAGCTTGGAAACCAGTCTGGTGTAAGTTATCGGAAGGGAAGGAGGGAGAGAAACAACAGAGCCTGTGCAATTGGGGGAGGGGAAGGATAGTGAGAGGGAAATAAAACAGAGGGAGGGAGAGAAAGAGAGAGCAATCTGGTTTGCCAGCAGCTACTGTGCAGAGCAGCTGAGCCACGAGTACGAGAGTGTGAATGAGATGTTCAGTTGTTCATTCAGAAAAGCATGTGTGTATGACACTAGAACCCTTTTCACACTATTACGTGACCCAAACTGTACTGTGCTGCCAGCCACCAATCTGTCTCTGTTCCCTTTCAGTCAGTCAACTTCAGTGCATACTATGGGGAGTATGTACTGGGTGTGGGGTGTGTGGTGTCTGCCTGGGCGTGGGGTATGTGGTGTCTGCCTGGGCGTGGGGTATGTGGTGTCTCCTGGGCGTGGGGTATGTGGTGTCTCCTGGGCGTGGGGTGTGTGGTGTCTGCCTGGGCGTGGGGTATGTGGTGTCTCCTGGGCGTGGGGTATGTGGTATCTGCCTGGGCGTGGGGTGTGTGGTGTCTCCTGGGCGTGGGGTATGTGGTGTCTGCCTGGGCGTGGGGTATGTGGTGTCTCCTGGGCGTGGGGTATGTGGTATCTGCCTGGGCGTAGGGTATGTGGTGTCTGCCTGGGCGTGGGGTATGTGGTGTCTGCCTGGGCGTGGGGTATGTGGTGTCTCCTGGGCGTGGGGTGTGTGGTGTCTCTTGGGCGTGGGGTATGTGGTGTCTCCTGGGCGTGGGGTATGTGGTATCTGTCTGGGCGTGGGGTGTGTGGTGGCTGCCTGGGCGTAGGGTATGTGGTGGCTGCCTGGGCGTGGGGTGTGTGGTGTCTCCTGGGCGTGGGGTGTGTGGTGTCTGCCTGGGTGTGGGGTATGTGGTGTCTGCCTGGGAGTGGGGTATGTGGTGTCTCCTGGGCATAGGGTATGTGGTGGCTGCCTGGGTGTGGGGTATGTGGTGTCTGCCTGGGCGTGGGGTATGTGGTGTCTGCCTGGGCGTGGGGTATGTGGTGTCTCCTGGGCGTGGGGTATGTGGTGTCTCCTGGGCGTGGGGTGTGTGGTGTCTGCCTGGGCGTGGGGTATGTGGTGTCTCCTGGGCGTGGGGTATGTGGTATCTGCCTGGGTGTGGGGTATGTGGTGTCTGCCTGGGCGTGGGGTATGTGGTGTCTGCCTGGGAATGGGGTATGTGGTGTCTCCTGGGCATAGGGTATGTGGTGGCTGCCTGGGTGTGGGGTATGTGGTGACTGCCTGGGCGTGGGGTATGTGGTGTCTGCCTGGGCGTGGGGTATGTGGTGTCTGCCTGGGCGTGGGGTATGTGGTGTCTGCCTGGGCGTGGGGTATGTGGTGTCTCCTGGGCGTGGAGTATGTGGTGGCTGCCTGGGCGTAGGGTATGTGGTGGCTGCCTGGGCGTAGGGTATGTGGTGTCTGCCTGGGCGTGGGGTGTGTGGTGTCTCCTGGGAGTGGGGTATGTGGTGTCTCCTGGGCGTGGGGTGTGGGGTGTCTGCCTGGGCGTGGGGTGTGTGGTGTCTCCTGGGAGTGGGGTATGTGGTGTCTCCTGGGCGTGGGGTAGTGGTGTCTCCTGGGTGTGGGGTGTGTGGTGTCTGCCTGGGTGTGGATTTGTGGTATCTCCTGGCTAACATCGGCTAACATGCTTAACTTCCGGAGAGTGAAACTTACTATCTTTCCTCCGGCGTTATGGAAACCCCATTCCTATTTTCAGTTTCTGGAGTTGGAGGGAGTGAAGTAAACGAGGTTTGTGTGCACCTCCAATGAAGAATCAGCCCCCCGAGCACTTGGCTGGGGTAACTCCCTGAACAAGGGGCCTTGGCACAGATCTGAGTGACCAGTGCACCCCTCCGCAAAAACATTACTGTGACAACAGTAATCAGCCATTGCCAGAGCCCCCTGTGCCCATAAAGAGTCCGGGCTTCATGCACGCTATACAATCTCACAACGTATGTTGGAAGTAGGGGGCAAGCAGTGTTACACACATCCATGCTACTGTCCCATATTCAGTCTCAGGCGTCATAAGAAACCAGAAAAAGAGCTATCTGCCTACATCTCAGCACATTCTGTCTCTAGGTCTCGAGCTATGCTCGTTTCTATCCCCTCTGAGGGTGTCCGGGTTCCAGTTCTGCTTAGACAAATTTCAGCTTGGTCACAGAGTGTTTTAGCCTGTGCCTACTGGGGAGGATGTCTTCTATGATGAAAGCCGTTCCTGTGGGGCTATTGTTGATACGGCCCTTCCAGTGCTGAGTGCTAGCCACTCACCTGGATGCTTCTCACAGCCTAATAAGTCGGTCGCTTCAGGTGTCCCTGTCAGACCTACGGGCCATGGCACAGTGGTGAGACCCTCTGCTAATGTCAGGGGACTCCCATGTGCTGAGTTGTATCCTGCAAGGTGATCACGACAGATGCATCCCCCCAAGGGATTCAGGGGGTATGGACACCGGAGCGGAGCGCACTGCATGTCAATTACCCAAAGTATCTGGCACTCAGGCATGCTTGTGCTGGTCAGAACCAACAATATGTCAGTGGTGGTGTGCATCAACAGATGGGGAGAGACTGTATGGGACAGGGGAACGTCACTAGGCAGCACACAGTATGCTTACGGCTGGGACAGGGGAACGTCACTAGGCACTAGGCAAACCGCATGTGCAACACTCAGACTGTCGCATCTGGCGGGGTCAAGTCTGGGTGGCCTGCCATGGGCCGTTTCATCTAGTATCCATTGGGGTCGGCTTGGGGCATGATTATATTTCTCCAAAGTAGGTTGTACCGAAGTTGACTGACTGAAAGGGAACATAACATTATGACTATAACTACTCTTCCCTGAAGGATGGAAATGAGGTACAACATCTATTTGGCCCCGCATCCCCCATTCCTGGGCTCGGTGAAGAGCGGTATTAAATTGAAGGAACGAATCCGGGCCTCATGCTTATCACCTTGGGAAGGCGGGGCTTCCAGCAAGGCACATATTTCATTGGCCTTGTCAGGCGTGATTGTTAATCCTTCAACCTATGTCGCAAGAGTGTGACTCTCCATAGTAAGTTGTACCTTGTTTCCCTCCTTCATGGAAGAGTAGTTATAGTAATAAAGTTATGTTCAGTAGCGTGAAAAGGGTAAAGGACTGCTTTTAAATGGATTCTAACCACTTCAAAAGCAAGGGAAATGAGTGACCATGTGAGAACAAGAAAAAGGCAATTGTATCTATAGATATTTATATTGGACTTTGCACAATATAGATTCAGTAATTTATCCTGTAAAGTCTTGTGCATAACAAAACCTCCCTATCAACAGATACTGTATTGTGATGTAAAGTAATGTATTGGATTATGGGTGCTGGTTAAGCTTCTTTCCTCTAGAGGGTGCAAGTGTTCAATGCATCACTGCCAGGATGGCTGCAAGCGACTCACCTTTGAATAAAATATGGTATTTTGTCAACATTAGGCTAGAGGGTGCTGTTACTCAACAAACTGTGTGTGTGTGTGTGTGTGTGTGTGTTTTTATTTTTTTATTTCACCTTTATTTAACCAGGTAGGCTAGTTGAGAACAAGTTCTCATTTGCAACTGCGACCTGGCCAAGATAAAACATAGCAGTGTGAACAGACAACACAGAGTTACACATGGAGTAAACAATTAACAAGTCAATAACACAGTAGAAAAAAAGGGGAGTCTATATACATTGTGTGCAAAAGGCATGAGGAGGTAGGCAAATAATTACAATTTTGCAGATTAACACTGGAGTGATAAATTATCAGATGGTCATGTACAGGTAGAGATATTGGTGTGCAAAAGAGCAGAAAAGTAAATAAATTAAAACAGTATGGGGATGAGGTAGGTAAATTGGGTGGGCTATTTACCAATAGACTATTTACAGCTGCAGCGATCGGTTAGCTGCTCAGATAGCAGATGTTTGAAGTTGGTGAGGGAGATAAAAGTCTCCAACTTCAGGGATTTTTGCAATTCGTTCCAGTCACAGGCAGCAGAGTGCTGGAATGAAAGGCGGCCAAATGAGGTGTTGGCTTTAGGGATGATCAGTGAGATACACCTGCTGGAGCGCGTGCTACGGATGGGTGTTGCCATCGTGACCAGTGAACTGAGATAAGGCGGAGCTTTACCTAGCATGGACTTGTAGATGACCTGGAGCCAGTGGGTCTGGCGACGAATATGTAGCGAGGGCCAGCCGACTAGAGCATACAAATCGCAGTGGTGGGTGGTATAAGGTGCTTTAGTGACAAAACGGATGGCACTGTGGTAAACTGCGTCCAGTTTGCTGAGTAGAGTGTTAGAAGCAATTTTGTAGATGACATCGCCGAAGTCGAGGATCGGTAGGATAGTCAGTTTTACTAGGGTAAGTTTGGCGGCGTGAGTGAAGGAGGCTTTGTTGCGGAATAGAAAGCCGACTCTTGATTTGATTTTCGATTGGAGATGTTTGATATGAGTCTGGAAGGAGAGTTTACAGTCTAGCCAGACACCTAGGTACTTATAGATGTCCACATATTCAAGGTCGGAACCATCCTGGGTGGTGATGCTCGTCGGGCATGCGGGTGCAGGCAGCGAACGGTTGAAAAGCATGCATTTGGTTTTACTAGCTTTTAAGAGCAGTTGGAGGCCACGGAAGGAGTGTTGTATGGCATTGAAGCTCGTTTGGAGGTTAGATAGCACAGTGTCCAAGGACGGGCCGGAAGTATATAGAATGGTGTCGTCTGCGTAGAGGTGGATCAGGGAATCGCCCGCAGCAAGAGCAACATCATTGATATATACAGAGAAAAGAGTGTGTGTGTGTGTGTGTGTGTGTGTGTGTGTGTGTGTGTGTGTGTGTGTGTGTGTGTGTGTGTGTGTGTGTGTGTGTGTGTGTGTGTGTGTGTGTGTGTGTGTGTGTGTGTGTGTGTGTGTGTGTGTGTGTGCGTGTGTGTGCGTGTGCGTGTGCGTGTGTGTGTGTGATAATGATAGAAAGAGCCAGTTAGAGTGTTTGCTCATTTAGGATTCCACACTTGTCTGCAGTGTTGAGGTGTAGTTGTTATGGTTTCCATTGCAGCAGGAAGGCAGACACACATGCATCCTCCTCCTCATCATCTTAGGTTGACCCTGGTTCACTTACACAGTCACCCTGTTTAGGCTACCACAGTTTCCTCCTTGTCAGAGTAGGGAGGGACTAGCTGTATCTAAACCTAGACCATATTATTTACCAATGTTGAAGATGAACTGCATCTCACTAGGTTCCCTTATAATTACCCAGCCCTCGTTTATGGAGCCAACTCAGACATTTCACAAATTCACTACAGGCCATAAGTGACACGTATCCATCCTCAATGATAGTTTATATTTATGTTATTAGCATTACAACGTTTTCTGCGCAAATGCACAGACCACTCTTTCAGGTGTTAAAGATGGTCATCCTCTCTTTATATCTTTAAAGCACCTAAAGCCAAGTATACTGTATATCAACATAATACACTCATATATATTTTATTTCCAAAATTGTATTGTCTTGATGCTGCCAACCAACATTGTTTTTGAGTGACAGTGCATTTGATGAGGAACACAGTTGTTCTGGGCATCGGTTTGACTTACTCAGTCTACCTAGTAATACCTGTTTGGCTGTTTAGCTGGAAACAAATAAGAGCCAACTGTACACAAAAACTATAATGCTCAGTGATCTGTGATGGAATAGTAGCTATTCCACCTGTTTGTCGAGTAGTATCAAGGCTGTAAGGGATGTTGTGATGTCATAATGAGGTGGAAAATGGCTTCTATATTGATTTAGAATCCTATTGTCTATTATGCATAACAATAGGAACACTATGATGAGTATTAGACATTCTGGTCTATGGTGTCACAGACTACAGTCATACATTCTAGCTGATCTCACACTTTGGCATGTGACTTGTTCTATCACAAGAACCTATCATCATCCCCACCCTTATGACACTTTTTTTGTGTGACATAGAATAAAAATGATATGTTCTTATGAAGTGTAAAAATATAAATCATATGATATACTGAACATTCTGGACTATCCTGTCTATCACAGACTACTGTGATATTTTCTATTTGATTTCAAATGTGAGTTGTGATATCACAAGAACCTACCATTATTACCCCTTTGTCCAGCCATGACAACCATCTATAGAGAGGCTGTAAAAACAGCATCTTCGACAGTTTAGTAAGATACTGTGGATGACATTTTGAAAGCAGCATCAGTTAGATGATGCCATAGATTGAATGTTTTTTTGTCACTATAAATGCAATAAGTATAATCAGAGTAACTCGCACCCTTCCTTACGTTATCAAAAGGGCCCCTATTACAGAGACTGATTAGACCACAAAGACTGGAATGGTACACCTAATACTGACACACTCAACGCTAAACCTAAACTAAAAATGTTTATAAAATGTTCATTCAAATGTTTTGGGTCTGACAGTAATTTCAGGATAGTCCCAACATAGGTCTATGAAGAATAATTGGACCTAGCTGCTGAGTGTAGATGTAAAACATGTTTATGCTGCCAGTTGATATATGACATCAAAACATAAGCTAAATCCGTTTCAAATATTTTTACTTTCCAATGTAGAAAATACTGTGTGCAATACTTAAAGGTCTGTGAATGATTTAACCTGTCCATTGTGTTCCAAAGAATGGTGTAGTTATTCTCTGGAGTGGAATGGTTTTATGGTAGGGTGTCATATGACACCTCTGGAAAAACTATTGCTGCTGAACTTCATGGAATCAACATGGCCAGCAACATCTGAATTTCTAAATTTACAATTTACGTGAGATGGAGTAGTTTTTCATACAACCAGTTTTTCATACAGCCAGTTCAACTTCCACTCCACTCGTGACAGGGTTCCCATTGTGTCGCAATAAGACTCAGGAGGAGTAGGCCTGAACAGTGACCTTTTACTCAAGCAAAGGTCAGTGTCTGTGACAGGCAACAGAGGTGTACTGTAACTGTATGCGTCCGGTACGGGGGAGTTTGGTGCATTAATGCTTAGCCTCTGGTTATAGCCTACTCCCCTGCCCATTTGGGCGCTCTTTGTTGACCGTAACACAACACCATCCGTTTCCCCCCCCCACCGGTTTCATTTGTTTTATGGGATGCACCTGATACACTCAAACTGCATTATAAGCCAAGAAATGTTGTAATCAATGTGTCCATCAATACACATCCCTCTGTACCTCACTCCATGGAACGGTTCTCAACTCTGCACAAAACATTCCATCACACCTATGTAACGGATAGTTATTAATGAATGTTGATGACTAGTAGACTAGGACAATTTAAAAAAATAATGTATAATTAATATTATACTCCGCTTCACATTGTGCCTATGAACAGCCCTTAGCCATGGTATATTGGCAAATTAACACAACCCCTCAGTACGTATTGCTAAATATATAATGACAGCAAGAAAAATAATGGATTATTAAAACAAATATTACTACTATCACTACTACGACTACTATCACTACCAAGACTACGATCACTACTACGTCTACTACTACAACTACTATTACTATCACTACTACAATCACTACTACTACTACTACTACTATCACTACAACTTTTTCTATCACTGTCATGCATAGGTGTAATAGGTGGCAGGGAAGTCAGGCGCAGGAGAGTCAAATGGAGTGTAAAAGGGAGTCTTTTAATAAAGTCCACGGAGTATGCTCCATAACACTAAAAGTACATAACAAACAAACATGGGTACAAGAACCCGACGCGCACCTATACAACAAACACACTACACTGACAATAAAACAATCTCTGACAAAGACATGAGGGGAAACAGAGGGTTA